>NW_008795909.1:12310013-12325239 GCF_000699145.1 Aptenodytes forsteri
TGTTTTTTTATTTGCTCCTGAAGACATTGTACTGAATGCAACAGTTCTATTATGGCCAAAGAAGATTAACCCTATTTTTGATGAGCATGATGATGTAAGAGCACTTTCTCAGTTCATGGTGTATTTTGGCTTGTTAGACTTTTCACTTTACTTGAGCTAAATGTATTTACACATATAACGTGAACCATACTAATTTAGACATGCATAAATAACAGATTTCCTGATTTTTATATCAACAGAGGGCTTTTTATGGAATAATTTAAAAATTGTCACTGTAACTTAAAACCTTCAGCAAGTCTTATGATCTTAATTTGTTTGTGGTCAGTACTAGGTAATTCATAGGAAGGTGAAAATTCACTACACTGCAGTTGACTAGTACTGAAAATGTAATTGCCCGGCCCTTAGTAAGAGTTAGTGCTCTGGACAGGAAGTAATTTAGTTAAAATGATGCTTTGTTCTGTCAATAAAAGAACAGTGGGAATTGTGTTTTTCAGGTAGCAATCATTAATAGAAAGTATGCAACATCTGATTTTCTCTGTGTGACTGTAGATTACTTTATTTTCTTCCACTTGTCTGTATTCATCTTGCTAGCATTCTTTCTTTCTGGCTATGATACAGTAAGTCAAGCCTTTTGGTGTTCTCTTGCCTCTCTATAGTAATTTAGCATAGATTTAATAATTTCTTCTAAAAATGTTTAAGAATTAACAATTAAAAGATACTGATATTTTTATTTTTTAAAATGTTAAATATCACAATCGAGGATTTCTTTTTCACCAAGTCTTATTTAGATACTAAGGAGTATGTCCAAGGCTAGTAAATATGCCTCTGTCTTAAAACATACGCAGCTTGGGAGACTGCTATGTCTGTAAAATATTTTCTTTGCATTTTATCATTCTTTTAATCCCCAAAAATAAATGAGTGAAATTAATTTTCTACTTGTACACAGAGAGTCCGTGATCCTTGTTCAAATTCTTTTTAATGAAAATGGTAGTGCAGAGTGTATCTGACTTAATGAGAGTCCCTCAGGAGTATATCTCTGTGTACTTGCATTTGCAACTTGCATTGTGCTAGAGCTTGAGGACAAGAATAGTTTTATGTCAAGTTTTTGAGTCTCCATATTTGCATTTTATACTCTCAGATACAAGCCCATTCTTATTCTAATGCAGTAGGAAAAGACTGGTTCCTCCTTTGCAGAAGTTCTGTTTGCTTCACAATTTTTGTGTGTCAGTAGGTGTCCTTGTCTTAGGAGATCTCCTCTGCCTTGGTTGATTTCTTGTTTGGTACCTTAAAAATAACCCCTCTGTGTGGAGACCCTGTGCTTTAGAGTGGTCTTATGTTCTAGAATTTCTGCCTTTTATAGCAGTAGATACACGTGGGATAGCATGGGCTTTCAACAACTGTAGATGTCCTCTTTCGGCAATAAAACACTGAATCCCAAAGATGAGAATCTCTCTATTTTTTTCTGTGATACTTTCCTATCTTTTGTCTGATTGCTGAAGGAGTCCTTTAAGGTGACCGAAACTGCTATGGTATTGAGATATGGGTTCCATGTTAACATACAGAGGTTGCACACACTTAAATGGGACACATAGAAAGCAACTCCTGAAGAAATTTCAATTATTATAAGGATAATAACTTATCTGTATTGTTTATTTTCTGTCTGTGTTAAATGTTTAATTTAGATGGTACTAATATCTTAGTAACTTAGTAACTTAGTATGTTAATCATTGAAAGGACTTGCAACCACTTTTGCATTGCTTTTTTATCATTTAAAAAAAAATCAATTGTTTTGTAGCTGATTGAACAGTCTAAACGTAAAGGAGAGCAAGAACTAATACATAAATATGAGAAACTGATGGTGGAATTAGACAAGCTGACGCGTTCTATGGCAGAGTTCGAAGAATACTCAGAACTGGATTGCATGCAGCAGGTCTGATTAACATTTAGTATAAAATGGGTGGAAATGTTTTGTATGTTTAATACACAGGGGTCATGGAAGAAACTTAGAATTAAAAGTAATCAGTTAATTTAACAAATGTGAACTAAAACGTTTATTATCTTCTTGCCACAACGAACAAATTCATAAAATTACCCCTGGACCCCCCTTTTTGTATTACATTGGCGATAACATTTGACTTAAAGGGAAGTTTACTATGAAGTTGTGCTTAAATTAGCTGAAAGGTAATCCCAGCAAGGACTGAGATATTACAGATGTATAAAGTGAATTATTTGTTTACTCTGGTTTATATAAAGCATGGAATTCTGGCCCCAGTGAAATTATTTGCAAATAGCTTCAGTGGGATAAGAATTTCCTTCCCTGTCTTTGATATACTGAGGAACTGAAGGAAAAAATAGCAGGTTAGAAAGAGTGATTGGTAGCAATTTGATTTCTTTTTTTTTTTTTTTTTCTTTTTTACCCTATGAACCTTAAAACTTCATTTTTCTGCTAATGAAGAGCAGACCACTCGCTCCAAAACTTTGCGAATTTCTAGAAGTATTTTATAATCGGCAGAGCATGTCTTGCACTTTAATTGAAGGTTATCACAATTGTGCTTGGTAATTTTATTTTTCAAAAACAAAACACTTCAAAGCACAAAACAAAAATCCTAAGGTCATAAATCCCAGTTGCCCTTATGGTATGTCAGGTACATAAAAATGTGTATGCCTGCCTCCTGGAACAGTGAATTTTAAAGCTCAAATATTTTGAAAATAGTTTTATACTCTTAAGTTCAGTGATGATAAAACCAATTTTATTTTTCTTAGTGTTAATCTGGGTTCTTCACAGTTTATCTACTCAAGGGTAAGAAGACGAGTTTTTAACTCATGTTTTCTAAAATTTTAGTAAATAAGAAGGCTTAGTATATTTTGATATCTTATTTTGATAGCTGTTCAAAGCATAACTTAGTTATCTCTCAAGACATACAATTATTTGATTTCAGTATGTGACTGACCTGAGGGCGTTACAGAAACGCATACAGGAGGCTGATGAAACAGTAGCTCTTATTAATAAAGAGGAGACTCTGCTTGAATGGAAACAGAGTGACTTCCCACTCCTCAACAACTTAAAAGTTGAGATTGAACCGTATCAGAAACTCTTTCATCTTATACTGAAATGGCAACGAACAGAAAAAAGGTAATTCAGCTCATGAAGCTAAATGAGGGAGAGCGGGGAAAAATGGTCATGCTGTGTTTGTAGACACAGCATCTACTCAGATGTAGAATATGGATTTGTTTTCTTATAAACATTTATTTGTTATTAGCAATCCAAATATAATAGTAATATGACTTACATATCAGGGTTGTTAATTTTAATTCAGCTAGAAAAAATGTCAGTTTATTTTCTTTTTTTTTTTTTAATGTAATGCAAAGGAGTATATTGCATACTGGGTTCTGACTGTATTGGTCACGCTGGTGAAGCCTATAATAAGACAAACTCTATGAAAGAAATGTATTAGGAAGAAAGAATTTGGTTAGTTATGAGCCATTTTGTATACCAGAAAAGGAAGCAGTTGAATTAGAAAGCTCACAATCTGTAGGTAATGAAAACTATTTTTAACTTAACGGATGTCCAAAATGCCATGTAGATGTGCTCAAATGTTTACATTGCTATCTGGTGGCTAGATCCTATCACAAAAACTGTAGTATGTCTGAGTCTAAATTAAGTGAGATTGTTTACCAGTTCCTGCACTCTTTGGAAGTTATAATGCGATATGGCTAGAAAGTACAGATTTTTTTTTTTTTAAATACAAAGGCTTTGCATATTTTTTTTTTTTTTAAATACAAAGGCTTAGTATATTTTCATGTCATATGTTGATCTCTATCCAGAGCTTAACTTAAATATTTCTCAGTCTGTGCAGTTACTTGGTTTCAGTATGTGACTGACTTGAGAGAATTACACAAATACACAGAAAAATGTGATCAAGCCACCTTCAGTTGTGCATTAGAATTTTGCATAGAATGACAATAATTGGAAACAAGAGCTTTGCTCTAATTTAAATAACTATTAATCTACATCTCGTTTGTGTTGCAAAACAAAGTGTTAATTATTTGTGGACTATTTGTTATTCTGTTTTCTAACTTTGTGTTTTTTCTCAGATGGATGGATGGTACCTTTTTGGAACTAAATGGGGAAAGCATGGAGGCTGAGGTTGATGAGTTTTTTAGAGAGATATACAAAGCGTCAAGACTGTTCCAACAAAAGCAGAAGAAAATTCAACAGGAGTGGAAAAAGACATCACGATGCAGAACTGTAGAAGAGAAGACAGAAGAAGAAACAAAGGCAAATCCAACTCTTACAATGTGCTCTTTAGTTCTGGAGCAGGTTAAAGACTTTAAGGTAAGAAAAGGTGAGGGATATTAATACTTGATGCTGAGGGACAAATGCTAAATTCAGCACTCAGTATAGGTAGATGATGCAGTGTTAGAAACTCCTGTTATTACAGAGAGAGAGAGTGCACGCGCTCTGAATCACCATTTCCAGATTGTACTGTCCCATTGATTTTAATAAAATTGAATTTTTGATATCTTTGTGATTTTAGGAATGTGAATTGTTAAAGAGTGGACACATACAGGAGAAAAGTAATTTTTGGATGCAGAGAAACATTTAAGGATGTAGTTGGGAATTTTGAAATGGGACTATATGTTACGTTAATGGAAGCCCAATTTAACATAACATAGCTGAAAAATTGTTCCTTTTCTCTTTTCTGCTAAGACTGTGCTTAATAGTTTTATATTTCTTCTTTAGTAATTTACTACAATTATTTAGAAATGGAATGGATAACTGAATGGATCAATCTGCACTTTTAAGAAAAGATTTTCCTGTCATCAGCTACTGCAGCAGAATTTTAAATGCACATCAAAGATGATTAAAAAGTTAAGAAATAATGCACATCACAATTTTTACCTTACAAATGTTTTTCCTCAATTAGGAGAATATTCCCACTGTAACTATCTTTTGTAACCCCGGCATGAGAACTCGTCATTGGCAGCAGATGTCAAATATAGTAGGATATGATTTAACACCAGACTCTGGAACTACCCTGAGAAAAGTTTTGAAGCAGAATCTAGTCCCTTATATGGAAGAGTTTGAAGCTATAAGTGTAGGTGCAAGCAAGGTAAGCATAGCGATTTGATAGTGATAAATACAACATCAGGTCTCTTAGTAATGGCTTTTATGGCTTACTAGAATTTTTTGTCTTTGCCCTTATGCAACAAAAGAGATTTGGTGAGACTTTGGCCCATTAGATGATAACAGTGAGGGTGTAAACATTTGTATCTCATGTTACATCATTAGTATTTCCCAAGTGTACTCCTTTCTGTGCAATAGAAAATTATATACTAAGAAAAATAATAAGTTAATTTATGCTGTTAGAGCAAAAGAGCTTATTCAGCTAGATAAGCTTATACATTGAATTAGTGAGTTGGAAAAAAATAATGCAGTGACTCAAGTAAACTATTTTCTTTTTAAACTGTAGGAATTTTCCTTAGAGAAAGCAATGCATGCCATGATGGAAACCTGGGATTCAATTTCCTTCAATACAAGTGTGTATCATGAGACTGGTATTCATATTCTGTCTGCAGTGGATGGGATTCAAGCTGTTCTCGATGATCAGATTATGAAAACTCAGACAATGAGAGGATCACCTTTCATTAAACCATTTGACAAAGAAATCAGGGTACAATAAGTACTTTTTTTTTTTACCATTTTTATTTGCAGGATAACTATAATGTAAGATTATGCCAATTGTATTACAACTTTATTGTTTGACTTGTTAATGAAATGCTTTCATTGATTTTTCAGCAAGATTCTTTTGAGTTCATATAAGTCCTACTTACATTATCTCTGTGTTGGAATTCCCTCTTCCGTTCAGGTTCAAGTGCAACCAAAAGAACATGATTATTTTTCTGAGTATTTTGCAAAATCACTATTTCTGTTAGTGTCTTTAACCCTGCTGCTTAATAACTGGAAATTATACTTTTATTATTGTTAATAAGAACATTTAGTGAATTAATCCTTGAGTTTTGGACTCAAATTTTGAACTATAGTGTTTTCATCTGGGCAAGGAAACTTCTTGAGGGCTGGGAGAACGTTTTTTTAATCAGGCCTCAGAACAACGATGGGATTGCTTTACACCTGCTTTTGTATTTTCAGGGCTAGAGAAATCTTTGTGGTGCTGACACCATGACTATTGACAGGAGAGAAGCTGGTGAAATTGCTTTGCAGTTACCCTCCCTAGTTCTTTTTTGGTTTATGTAGGAAATCTTCAGGTTCAAGCAGGCTCAGTGAACATAGGTAGTATTTACTCTTTACAGGCAGTCTCTCCACCCTCTTCCAGAGGTATCTGCTATTGTTCACTTTAGGGACAGGATACTGGTCTGGCTGGATCTCTCCTGTGATCTAGGATGGCCTTTCTGGTATTCTTGTGTCCCTGCTGTAATTCAGCTGCAATCCAAGAGCTCCTTGCTGTGGGGAGATGAAACAGAATTTGCCTCCTGGGTATTATTTAACCATTAAGTTGTTAAAAGATCATCACTAAAGTGATAACTGCATTTTAGAAAATTCATTTCCAGGTAAGTTAAACTTTCTGAACTCCTTTGGCCATCTGTATACGTGGAAGAACCTAAATACTCCTAAATATTTTTCTTTCGTTTACTGCTAGACATGTTTATTTTCTCCTTGGGAACTAGAGTACCACAGTGTCTACCTTTCCTGTATTTATTCTTTCTAACATTATTTGTTTGGAGATATTAAGGTAACATTCTTTAAATATTTATTAAGGAATTTGAAAATCACTTAATTCAAATTCAGGAGATTATTGATGAATGGCTGAAAGTGCAAGCACAGTGGCTTTATTTGGAACCCATTTTTTCTTCTGAGGATATTATGCAACAGATGCCGGAAGAGGGGCGTCTCTTTCAGACTGTGGATAGATACTGGAGGGATATTATGAAGTATTGTGCCAAAGACCCAAAGGTAAGGGAAATATACAGTACTAAAAGGAAACAGTAGCTTCTCTTGGTTTTTTTTGTCAATGCTTTTGTTTTCAGAATATATACAATGAACTACTACATCAGTTGGCTAGGCTTTCTAGGAACAAAGCCATGTTGTACATTACTTGAATAACTTCTACTGTTTGAAATATCTTATTAATAACTTACAGTTTGCATGTGTTTGTTATTACAGGTTCTTGTTGCTACTTCCTTGATAGGGTTATTGGAGAAGCTTCAGAACTGTAATGAGCTTCTTGACAATATCATGAAAGGGCTTAATGCTTATCTTGAGAAAAAACGTCTCTTCTTTCCCCGGTATGATGAGTTTTGGCTATTTAAAAAACAAAGATTCTGAATGTTTATTTTGTTTTGAATAAGGTCAGCCTTTAAAGCAGCTTGATAATACAGCTGGCTTTTTTCTTTTTCTTTTTTCTAATTTTTTTTTAGCTTCTTTTTTTTGTCTAATGATGAAATGTTGGAGATCCTGTCGGAGACTAAGGATCCTCGCAGAGTTCAGCCTCACTTGAAGAAGTGTTTTGAAGGCATTGCTAAGCTACATTTCCTTCCCAATTTGGATATTAAAGCAATGTATAGTTCTGAAGGCGAGTGTGTAGAACTGATTTCAACCATTTCTACTTCTGAAGCTCGAGGTGCAGTGGAGAAGTGGTTAATTCAAGTAGAAGATATTATGCTGAAGAGTATACATGATGTTATTGCTAGATCAAGAATGGTATGGGTTTTGTAATAACTTAATAACTGTGGCACAAATAGAGCTTTCTTTATTTTAAGGCTGTCTCTTGGCTTCCTAAAATTCTTCCTGAACACAAGAGTTGATGAAGTTATGGGGCCAGGACCAAGTTAACATTACCTGTATTTATAGGCCGGTGAGATAAACAAGAGTTTAGTTTGAGTAAGAATCAAGTCGTTTTCCTGTAACACTGGATATAAATTCTTTTAAAAGCTTGGCAGCAATACTGTGTTTATAGGATATATTACCTGATGTAAATAAGTTATTCATAGAATCATTGAGGTTGGAAAAGACCTCTAAGATCATCGAGTCCAACCGTCGACCCAACCCCACCATATCCACTAAACCATGTCCCTAAGTGCCTCATCTACACGTCTTTTAAATACCTCCAGGGATGGGGACTCAACCACTTCCCTGGGCAGCCTGTTCCAATGTTTCACCACTCTTTCAGTAAAGAAATTTTTCCTCACATCCAATCTAAACCTCCCCTGGCACAACTTGAGGCTGTTTCTTCTCATCCTATCGCTTGTTACTTGGGAGAAGAGACCGACCACCCACCTCCTACAACTTCCTTTCAGGTTTTTTTTATTTAATTACAAGTTAGAAATACAACACTTGTAAAATCTTTGCTCCCTCCTAAAAGAAAATCATTAGCCAGAAAATGTTTCTTTGTATGAAGTCAGCAAGTTGTGAATATTTACATAATATGAAAAGATAATTGCAAGAATCTTTAAAATTATTTGATAAAAAGTTGCAAATCTAAGGGGAAAAGAGCATTTAATAGTTCATTTGGACTTTGAAAATAAAATAATATTTTTTAGCAAAGAATATTAATAGGATCACATTATATGCTTCTGTATTACATGATGATATATTGCACTGACACTGTATTTGTATACTGTATTTAACTCTTTCAGGCATATCTAGAGACTGAGAGAAAAAGATGGGTTCTGGAGTGGCCTGGACAAGTAGTATTGTGTGTGTCTCAAATGTTCTGGACAAGTGAGGTACATGAAATTCTTTGCAGTGGACCAGAGGTACTTTGTAATGCATAATCTTTTTTTAAAAATCTTTATTAATTTTTCATTTCAGCTAATGTTTTTAGCTTAAATATTTTTCTACAATCAAAATAAAATTTGAAAGGATCGGCATATGAGTTTGATATACATGAATTTATGTACGGTGACTTACACCTTTGATTCAGGTACTTGAATGTTCTTGTTTAGAGCAAGCATAGATTAAAATGTAGCTTTGCAACGTAAATGCATGACTGTTAATGAGAGAGGTTGATACAAAAACATGACAATGTAAAAGAATGGCTTAAAAAGCAATCTCCATTAAGATATTTAGTCAACATGAAGAAGTCTGGAACACTTGAAACTCTCATAATCAGTTTCATAATTACCTTTTTTCTCCTAGGGTTTAAAGAATTATTATGAAACACTTCAGCTTCAACTTAATGATATTGTAGAGCTGGTAAGAGGAAAACTGTCGAAGCAAACAAGGACTACACTGGGTGCCTTGGTTACTATTGATGTTCATGCTAGAGACGTCCTCATGGAAATGATTGGAAGTGGTAATTATCTTCTACAACATTTTTCTTCACATGAGTCTTAATAAACATGTTTTAAAAATAGTTAACCAATCTGATTTTGCTGCCTAAAACACAACAGTATTAAGATAGGTATGGGAGTATTTGGATGTGAGCATCAACAGTAATAATTTCAAAGCTGTTTTAAATTTAAACCTAATAGAAAATCCAGTTATCTAAAATGTCTTTTATGATGGCTTTCAATTCTGTGTTTATCAGGCGTGCAGAGTGAAACAGACTTTCAGTGGCTTGCACAACTACGATATTATTGGGAATTTGAGAATGTTCGTGTCTGCATCATTAATTGCAATGTAAAATATGCCTATGAATACCTTGGAAACTCACCACGCCTTGTCATCACTCCTCTTACAGACAGGTGTTACCGCACCTTGGTATGATCTTCCACCAGTGCTACTAAATACTGTATTTACTGTAGTATAGTATTTCTTACACTGTTCATTACAGTCATACTTTTAGGGCTTGCAGTTGCTGTCAGACTCTGGTATTTCTGTTAAACGTGGTTTTCAAAGATTGTAATTTCTATAGAATATTGAACATGAAACTGATTTATAACAACAAATCTGGACAGCCCACCAACATGACTGAAACATTAGTGGATTGTTCTGTTGTGGATGTGTTTTTTAAAATACGAAGAGAAAAAATGCCCAATATTTTTATTGCTGTCTAGATTACGAGAACACAAAATCCTTTTCTGATGTTCTGTGGTTGCTAAATAAAATGGAGAAGGATCCGCTTGTGATCATATTGTTCCTAAGACTAGTACAACAGTTTGGCAACTTTTTAGTATCCCTGCTCTTGTTAGAGGTGTTTAGTATTGTACTGGTCTATCCTCAACTAACCTGACAACTGAAAATTTACCAAAGTCATCTCAGATAATGGCTTTTCTGACTATCATTTACTGCAGTTTATTTGGCTGGAGTATGGTTTCAAGTTTTACTAGGCACCCATCCTCCTCTTGTTGTAAGATGGTAATTTTCATGCTGTGGAGACCTAATCACAAACTCTGTAGGGTTTAAGAAAAGGTCTGAGGAGACCTGACTGATGCATCTGAAGATATTTTTTTGCCCTCTTTGTAGCTTTAATTTTTATGGTATGGTTCTAGCTGATGCTTGGTACCTGTTTGTCAAAACATCAAGGTACATTTGTGTGAGAGGACAATGCAGCTGGTAGCCTGTTTCTTTTTTAAGCTCACAGACCTTGAATCTTGGAGCAAAGCAGTTGGAATCCTGGTACCCTGGCAAATGGAAGTCTCGTCCTTTGCCCACAAAGGTCTTAATACATTATTCCCAGTGCTTGTCAATATATATGTGGCCCTGTAACTGTGGATTGGAAGCCAAATACATCTGAGTTTTTGTTTAGAGTCTGCAACTTTATTTTTTTTCTGTCAGATTTTCCTCCTACTTCAATGGAATATAGGAGAGAATATGAAATGGTCAATAGAATATATGTGCAATAAAGGGGGACAGTGTGGGAAACAAAAAGGAAAGAGGAAAAAAGTATATTAAAGGAGAAACAGAGGTAGAAAAGAGTAGCAACCAAGTAATTGCATCAAATTTAATTTGAAAGATGTATCTAAGCAAGAACTGAAAGATTGGGTCCAATAAAGTTTGAGTAACTAATCATGGTCATGATGACAATAAAACTAAACTCTCTGTTAGGGTCAAAATTCAATTCTGTTGTATATAGTTCCAAGCTGTAAGTAAATTTCAGATTATTTTTTAATTAGTATAGCCATACTTTTTTTTTTTTGTTAGTTTCATACAGTCAATGTATCTATGTAGTGCAATTTAATTTAACATTTTTATTCAGAATAATTTCATATGAATGAAGTACTAATAATTTCCATAAACTATTTCTGTTTCTTAGATTGGAGCCTTTTATTTAAACCTTGGTGGTGCCCCAGAGGGTCCAGCAGGGACAGGTAAAACAGAGACCACCAAAGACTTGGCTAAAGCTCTTGCTGTTCAGTGTGTTGTCTTCAACTGCTCTGATGGCCTCGATTACCTGGCAATGGGAAAGGTAAATAGAAAATAAATGTTAAGCTTTGTATTTTATTTTTAGGATGAAAATTGTAGGGTGCCTACTTTAGAGACATTTCAATAAATTTGTCATCTGTGGTCTGCTACCCTTGGACACTATATACTGGTCTCTACATATGCTTAATTTCCTGTGCTTTGTGAAATCCTATTAAGTCACTCATTAAAACATGTAAAGAAACAAGAGTTCACAGGATCAGGATCTTCTGATTTAGCTTTCTTTAGAACCAAGAAAAGACTCTGTTCTTCAGTACATCACTGGTCTTTGCTCTGCGCTGGCCTGTTTAGGCTTAGACATTATTAGCATAATTGTATCTTTCATGTAATTAAACTTCCAATGTGATACTCTTTAGTTTCTTTTGAATCTTATTCTGTTAGTGATATTATTGTTATCTTTCTCCATTGGCAGTTTTTCAAGGGTTTGGCTTCATCAGGTGCATGGGCATGTTTTGATGAATTCAATCGCATTGAACTGGAAGTACTGTCTGTTGTGGCACAGCAGATCCTTTGCATCCAGAGAGCCATACAGATAAAGCTAGAAACATTTATTTTTGAAGGAACTGAACTGAAGCTTAACCCCAACTGTTTTGTAGCTGTTACTATGAATCCAGGTTATGCAGGACGTTCTGAACTTCCAGATAATCTGAAGGTAAAATAATAAAATACATGTTTCTGCTTAAGAATTAATTTTTTTTAAGAACTTGAGGGATATGTGTATTGCTGGTATTAATTCAGACTGTACCACCTGGAATATAAGCATATACTTGTTATGCAATTTACGAATAGTAAGCCTCTTTTTTTTCTTTTCTACTTTTTTTTTCCTCCTAAGTACTTTGTTCTTTGTGAAGGAATTTGAAATATTTTTTATTTTCTTGTGTCTATTAGTGTTTTTCATGATTATTTTTCAAGGCCAAAGGCTCTAATGCTGTAGCAAGTAAACTGGCAAGTGTGAGGCTGTTGGTAGATTATAAGATTTGGATGCTAACTTTAAGATGGAGGGGTATGTTGGAAAAAATGCTTTAAGAAAGTATTTTTACATTGTATTTATTGTAGTCTTATTTAAAAGAAGTGTTAGCAAACTACACTTAATACATGTAATGAATTTGCTTAGATTACCTGATTAAATAAAATCTTTTGAGATTATTGTTTTGACTAGATTAGCTGTTTCATTGAGGAGGCTTGGCTTTAGCATAATCTGGAGCCTTTTGGAACAGCATCTGTTCCTTAAGACTCAATGTGGCACAGAGCTACTGGGTCAGAGCAAGTTGCCTCAGTCGGAACTATACTGTGAATGCTAACTTAAAGCGGATTTAATGCAGCATGAAGAGTATACCAACTGCAGATCACCTAAAGAAAGGAAGTGCATTCTTTCACCTGCCATGTACAACACCTTCCTTCGCTTACTGCTGTGTTGGATGTATCGGTGTAAGGGGCAAACTGCATTCCTGAGACAGTGATGAGGGAAAAGAGCTGGGAGAGACAGCGTCTTTTCTGCACTGTATTGGACATTGAGATGGATCTTGATGGCAGCTTATTTATGTTAGCTTCCTAGTGAGTCATAAGCTGCAAACATTGATAATTCTTCTATTTCATTGGTTCCTAAATGTTCTGCAGGCCACTGCTTTCTAGTGTAACTGTTTTAAATGATCCACAGCTTACCTAATCGTATTAAGCGGTACTTCACTTAAAATGCTTCTACTATTTTCAGTTAGAAATGCTGTGATGGGATGAATACTGATCCATCACCTGCAAAAGTTCTGAATTACTTTCTATTCCTCAATTAATTACTTAAATATATTTCTTTGGGTATGTATTTCAGGTTCTTTTCCGAACAGTAGCCATGATGGTTCCTAACTATGCTCTGATAGCAGAAATATTGCTCTATTCATATGGATTTTTGAATGCTAAGTCACTGTCAGTGAAGATAGTAATGACCTACAGGCTTTGTTCAGAACAGCTTTCCTCTCAGTATCACTATGACTATGGTATGCGAGCAGTTAAAGCTGTGTTGGTGGCTGCTGGGAATCTAAAATTGAAATTTCCCACAGAAGATGAAGATATATTGGTGAGTTCCTGAGGCAATAATTCTTAAGGAATTTTACAGATGCATGTGGTTCTGAGTTCTGAAGGCAGTTCCACCACGTCTTGTCACATCGCTGATCCACATTTCTTAGTTTCCCTATTTGTGAAACGAAGATAATAAAATACATGTTGCGCTTTCCAGTGCTATGATGATGATCACACAGTTGTGCTTGACTGCTTATCAAAGGCACCATTTAATGTTAATCTTTATTACATGTTAGATTATTTTAATTGATGAACAGTTTATTCTGTGTTTTTAATAAGACCAGTAAAAAGTATATTTGTTTCCTCTAGCTTCTTAGATCAATTAAGGATGTGAATGAGCCCAAATTTTTGGCGCATGATATACCTCTGTTCATGGGTATAACTAGTGATTTATTTCCTGGAATCAAGCTTCCTGATGCAGACTACAATGTAAGTACACTTGTAACTTTTCCTTGGTCATAATCATTGTGGGTTGTTTTGTGTTGTTTTTTGGTTGTTTTTTTTTTTTCACCAAGTGTAATTAATACAGTAATTTGTGAGTTATTGCAAGATAAGGAAAATTATTGAATGTTTGCAATGAAACTTAGTGCCAAAGAAAATTTTTGTCTCTGTTCTGAGTATAGTCCACATCTGAGTTCCCTTACATCCAGAATTTTAGGGTCTTTTGCTGATTTCTTTCCTAATTTTTTGACATAATTAAGTGAGATTAAGCTTTGTGTTTGTATTTTCTTTTGTTTACAGCAACAATTAAAGCATAGCTCCTTTGTAGGAGGATGGTTGGGAAGAAGATGAGCATGTTGGAAAAGACAAAATGAATTGACTTTTCAAAAATTTCCAGTAAATACTGGAGTCTTGTTAAAAGTGTATTGTTCCAAAGCACACTGTTGGTTTCCTGACGGTGATATGCCTTCTCCTCAAGATAAAAATTGTAGTTAGCTCCTGTTCTAGCATATGAAGTACAGAAGCGATTATTTTTTTTTTCCGCAGGGATGTTTGCTATATTCTGATTAATAGTATTTCAGTTATTAGAATTAGTAATTAGAAACCCTTATTGATGAGTATAAACTGTTTTACTGTAGTCCAAGACAGTAATTTAAATTGTAGCAATGATAAGATTATGATCTTGTTTGATTTTAGGATTTTCTGGAATGTGCCAGCGAATGTTGCGTTCGACATAATGTCCAACCTGTAAAAGCTTTTATAGAGAAAATGATACAGACATATGAAATGATGATTGTTAGACATGGGTAAGGTTCTCATTACTGCTTCACAAGCAGTATTTGTTGTAATTTTGGCTTATACTGTAGTGATTATTTATATCAAATGTAAAAGGTCTTAAGGGTGGCAAAATGTTTCTATTTGTATTGGAACAGTTGGTCACCAATACTGCTTTTACATGTACCAAAATTCTTGTAAGTGTATGTCTGGGGAATTGTACTGCTCTTGATATATTTACAAATACATTAATGACAAAAAGAGAGGCTTATACTGTAGTGATTATTTATATCAAATGTAAAAGGTCTTAAGGGTGGCAAAATGTTTCTATTTATATTGGAACAGTTGGTCACCAATACTGCTTTTACATGTACCAAAATTCTTGTAAGTGTATGTCTGGGGAATTGTACTGCTCTTGATATATTTACAAATACATTAATGACAAAAAGAGAGCAGGAGAATCTCCACCCCTTATTGGATGTGGGGGGAAACATTGTCACCAAGAGTGAGGAAAAGGCTGAGGTACTTAATGCCGCCTTTGCCTCAGTCTTTAACAGT
>NW_008795909.1:12326745-12336751 GCF_000699145.1 Aptenodytes forsteri
GTTGGGTTGACGGTTGGACTCGATGATCTTAGAGGTCTTTTCCAACCTTAATGATTCTATGATATCAAAAGTAGCCTCACCTGTGTAATGATTTTAGGTGTGGATATCAGTATGGTGAAGACTTAGGACTGTAAAAGTTTGTCTATATTAAAATACTAGTTACCAGATCTCTGCCATTTTATTCCTAGCTTTTATTACTGAATAGCAACTGTGTGGAGAAAATATATACAGCATGACCTTAGTCATATGATTGTTAATATTCAGCTCATTAATTAATCTTTTCAGTGCGACATTGTTATAGTCGCATCCTTCTGCTGGCTGACTAAAAAAGTTACTTTGAAATGTGGGCGAAGATAGTTTGATTGTGTGTGTGTGGTACATGTTCCTACTGTTTGTGTTCTTCCAGAACTTTGTTATAAACTTTGTCTGGACCGAAAAGAAACTAGAAAGTAATCTTCGATTCAGCAAATAATGAACTAGTGTGGTGGTATATCTATGTTTTAGAGGACAACTTGCATACAGTGGCTGTGCAATCATATTTGCGTGTGCAAATAAACTGTTTTTGCCTAAATTATGTTTCTTATATACAAACCAGATTTACTTGCTCTGCTTTTTGAAAATTAGGTGAAAATTAGCTTTAAGCATATGAATGATGCTGTTGGCCTTCATGTGGTCTGTAAAAGTCTAAATTGCCAGACAAATTTATTAATAGCATTTCTTTTTCCATCTAACAGCTTTATGCTGGTAGGGGAATCTTTTTCTGGGAAGACCAAAGTTCTACATGTGTTGGCAGATACACTGTCTCTTATGAAAGACCGTGGTTATGGTGAAGAAGAAAAAGTAGTTTTTAGAACTGTGAATCCAAAATCAATCACTATGGGTCAGCTTTTTGGGCAGTTTGATACAGTATCCCATGAGGTAATGTATGTTTTAAAAATAGTATATAGTAATTGCCCACCTTTTATCTGTTTCTTCCTCTCACCTGCTGTGGCTTTCATGGGGTTTGTATGAGTGCACTTGTGTAAGTGTGTTCTAACTTCACAGTGTCATTCCACAGTTGTTTTCAGGGGCAGGAAAGGCAGTTTACAGGGCTCCTGCTTCTGGTTTTTAAGTCCCAATTCTAGACAGCATTTCTTCATCTGTTCCCTGGGCTCCAGACAATGTTTATAGGGCTGTGCTATAAATTAAATTACTGGTTTGGTTTTCAGAAAAAAGAAGCAAACATACCAGTATGGGTTCAAGACTAGGAGCTAATAATCCTGTCTGGTTTTTCTGCTTTATAGCAGAAAAAGCTATATATTTCTAGTGTTTGGGTTTTTTTTTTCCATTTCCTGTATGTCAGACCTCCATTATTCTGGATTGTAAACTGATGAATTCATAATTTTATCATTTTAAACACAGATGAGAACACAATTGTAAATTTAACTGTAGCTGATACTTTTATGGCTTGTTTTAAACTTTTGTATAAAAAAAATACAGTACCAAGCATGTATGTTTAAATATGGAAAAAAAAATTAATATCATTCTGAGGGTCATTGTCCTAATATAGTTGCATCCATGCTAGGAAATCATACCAAACTTAACTGTATTCATTTATCTGTTTATTCCTTACCAGTATAATCTACGTAATGCAAAAACTATCTGGAAAAACTTATGAACTCATGGGTCCCCAAGTGTGAAACTTAGGTTTGGAGAAGAGACAATATGAAGAAGTGAATGTGAAATAGTGAAACTTAGGGTAAATCTGGGGAGAAACAGATGCAAGACAGAGCAGAAGTACTTCTAAGTTTCTGTAAATTGAATTGCTGGTCTTCTGTTTGTTACAATATTCTTTAAAGTGAAAAAATCACTATTTTTAAATTTGTTGATGTTGCATGACCCTCAGTGAACCTGCAAAGTTATGATCTGCTCTCTGCAGAACAAGAGAAAAATAATTAAAAGAGAGGAATAATGAAAAGGAAATGGAAGGGTTTTCTGTTACTTGCAGTTTAAATTGAACTATGTATACTATGTCTTACTTATCATTCCTATGTTCTCCTCTAGTGGACAGATGGTATAATCGCTAATACTTTCAGAGAATTTGCATTATCTGAGACTCCTGAACGCAAATGGGTTATCTTTGATGGCCCAATTGATACTCTGTGGATAGAAAGCATGAACACGGTTCTGGATGACAACAAAAAGGTATCAGTCAGTGGAAATAAATGCCTAAATAAAATAATGTGACATTTTGAAAGTATTCTTCTACATATAAAACCCCAAATGCAAACAGCAGCCACAAATGCAAACAGCAGTGCCTGGCATTTGAAAAGAGCAAGTGCAAGGTGGCTTTGGTAACAAGTTGTAAGCTTTTTTTGGTTGGTTTTTGGGGTTTTGTTTTTTTTACTTTACTTTATTGGAATAATAATCACAGAACTCATTGCTGTAAGGCATTAAATGTATAGTATTTCCTTAATGTCATATTGTAAGTTTGTAACATAATTAAAATTTAAATTTAAAAAAATACATTTAATTATATTTAATGTAAATCCCACAGTTTCAAAATTTGCACAAACTTAGGCACTTACGTTTAAAGACAATCCCAAGACACAAAGGGTTGTATTTTCAAAATCAATGACTTCTCAAGTCAAAGTTGTAACCATACAGCACTCTTGAAAATGGGCCTTAGGAATCTCAAAGTGAATATAAAAATTAGAGATGACATTTTAAGTTTAAGTTCTGGATGATAGTGTGTCAAAATATTCAAACTGGACTTTTATTTTAATAAGTAGGAATGATGGGTCTCCAGCTGGAATGCTTCAGTGTTAGCAACAATAACAGCAGATACCCTTTCTCCTTTCTGCTTGCTGCCTTTTCTTTACCCTACCAGTAGGTTAATTACAGGTAACTATCCATCTTGAGTATGACAGGATAATGTGCAGTACTATGGTTTAAGTGAAGAATTTAGTTAAAGCCTGAAAAAAATAATTATTGCTCCAAGTGATTAAACATTTTATGTGGTTTACCTTACTTGTGGTTATACTTGGTTTTGCTGATTTTCATGTAGAACTCTCCTGTGATAGGAAGTGTAATTTACAACTAATTTTTTTTTTCTAATCTTGCTTGTGATTTTTTTTTTTTTTTTTTTTTAAATCGTTATTATTAAAGCTTTGTTTGATGAGTGGGGAAATCATCCAAATGTCCCTTCAGATGAATCTTATTTTTGAAACAATGGATCTTTCCCAGGCATCAGTAAGTTTCATATTTAATGAAAATATAAACCAAAGTTCAATATATTAAATGTATAATAAAATGAGTTTACAATTTTTCCGTAGCCTGCTACAGTCAGTCGTTGTGGCATGATTTATTTGGAACCTTCTCAACTGGGCTGGAGGCCACTTGTTACCTCTTGGTTGAGTAAACTGCCTGAACCTCTTAACTTGAAGGGACATCAAGATCTTCTACAGGGACTTTTTGATTGGTTAATACCACCAGTATTAAGACTCCGGCAGAAACAGTGCAAGGTATTCTTTGCCATTTTGCCTGCAGTAGCTAGGTGGCCATTTCCATTCTGTTATCCTTGGTAGGGAGGGACTATTCTTTCATGACAAGCATAATTAGAATGAATATGCATCAGCCTCCTGTTGTTTCGAGAAGGGCAACTCTTGGGTCCAGTTTGGAAAGTTAAAATGAGAACGTTAGGTAAGACTTTTATTGTAAGTTGATCATAGTTTTCACCTTGTTTTTTTCAAAAGTAAAGTAAGTATTTAAAGCACTGGGTGGAACGTCTTCCCGAGAGAATTTTGTACTTTTTTTTTTTTTTTTCTTTAAAGATGTCATGTTGAATAGGGAAGTACTTTTTTAAGAGTTAGGAGAAACGTACATGTAGTTCCTTGCAAACACTGTGTGATACAGTGCTTAGGCTTTTGCTCATGTATTGCCGTAGTTACTTCCGTGGAGGTTTTTGTTTTAAGATGTGTGATTGTAGTGGTCACATGGTAGCCGTGAACATGGTTAACAAGCTGAATGTCTTGACGTTTCAAGGATAGAGGAGGGCAAATGATCTTTTGAATAAAAGTCAGTGTAAACCTTAACTTCAAATATTTGTTCAGAATTAGCTAATTATCTAATTGTTTTAGTATTTTAACTCCAAAAGATAAACTAACTGAACATGTAAAGTATAATACCCATCCTTTTGTATCTCTTAGGAACTGGTACCTACAAGCAATACCAACGTTGTAGTAGCTCTTACACGGCTTTTTGAAATGTTGATTTGTCAAACTGTGCGAGAAGATCCCACCAACAGAAACATCCGTGCATGGATTATGGTTGGTTTTTTTAACCTGTAGAAAAATTTATATCTGTTTCCGCATATGCCGGTCTTCAAAAATAATTGGACTAATCAAAACAACTTTAATTTGGTATAAGAGATGTGAAACAATTTTGCTACCTCCTTGCTCCCTCCCCCCAAACTTTGGAGATGCCCAGATGAGACACAAGTCTCACAAGTAACAAATATGATTAAATATTTTACTATTTTTTCCAATTAACTGGGATAAATAGTGTTTCTGTTAAATGTACTTTTTGATTAACCAAGGAATTAGCTAAAGCAAAGTGTTTTGTTTCCCTTGAATGAAATATGTGTTCATGTAATACTGATTGGCTTGTTTGAGCAAAATTTCCTTGGGAAGAGTGTTTTCTGAGAGTTTTATTAGTTGGATGCTCTGTCTGACCTTATATGACTGTTCTTACGAAAAACTGAAGAAAACAGAATGTAAAAGTATTTATTTAAAATCGAATTAGCAAATTCCTAGATCCTGGTTTGCGATAAGAAAATCCTGAGACCACGATTGAACTCTTCTCAGGCTTTGTCATGTGACGTAATGCTTTAGTCAGTGGTAACACCTATCTGCTTAACAGTATTTTTCAGAATTATGTTTGTTAATCAGACAAGGTTCATATGTCAACTTTTTAGACAGTTGTTCATCTTTTTGCCCCTGCAGGGTTGCTTTGCTTTTGCCACAGTCTGGTCCATTGGTGGAACTTGTGATGGTGACAGCAGGATAATTTTTGATAATTTCTTGAGGGAAACTTTGGCTGGGAAATCTGCAATAAATCCTGTACCAATGAGTGTGGGAAAATGGGAGTGTCCCTTTGAAGAGAAAGGCTTGGTCTATGACTACATGTATGAGGTATGATTGATTGCTTCTGCATTGACTGAAGTAGATTCCTACAGTCTGGAAGGAAAATACAGCTAGATGGATATTTTAACTTTACGAAGCTTGTTGGATGTAGTAGACTGTTGATGTTGGATTAAATCCCAGAGTGCATTTTTCATTTATTTTGCTTTTTTGAATACTAATGTGCTGGCAAAATTTTTTTAGAAAATACCAAGATGTACACGTCAGTTATTTATAATGTTGCCACATCATAGTTATTCTGTAGCTAAATCTAAGCTGATGGACTCAAATCTGGTTTTGTGTGGAAGGAAAGATGTGGAATGTCTAGAAGGAAAGCACGATATTGAGCCCGTAGGCAGTTTGCTTATATTACAATTTTGTTTACAGTATCCATTAGAAATGTTAGATTATAATTACACTTTTTAATTTTTGCATATGTTCTTCTGTTGGGTTTTTGTATGTTTTTGTTTTGGCTGAACAAAATCTTTAAGAAAACAAAGGAGTCTAAGCTTAGGTATGTACTTTAACACTTCATTAGTGAGATAAAGCAAACTAAATATATGAACTTCTGAAACATTTAATATTCATTAATTTATTAAAATTCATTATTTTCATTTTTCAGAAGTGAAGTAGTAGAGAAAACCTTCCATATGTATAGAAGTAACACCATTCTGTTTTACATCTCTACTTCTTTCTAGCTGAAAGGCAGAGGACGTTGGGTTCATTGGAACGGATTTATTAAAAATATTAATTACAGTGATAAACATGTGAAGATTCAAGATATTATAGTCCCAACTATGGATACAGTCCGATATACCTATTTGACAGAGCTGTTCATTACCCATGGAAAGTAAGTTACGTCACTTCAGTGCAAATTTCTGAAATATTGGTCATAGGTAGAAATATCTCCTCTTACTCTTTCTATTGACTTCATTGTTTTTATCAAGCCCTCAACGTTTATTTGGCCTGTTAAAAATAGACATTTACTACTACTATACAATTTGTTGCCTTAAAGTTGCTTATTCTTGAGGCTGTTATGATAGCCCAAATAGTTTTTGTACCTTCTTTTTTCTTT
The DNA here is from genome assembly GCF_000699145.1 of Aptenodytes forsteri. Classification (NCBI taxonomy): domain Eukaryota; kingdom Metazoa; phylum Chordata; class Aves; order Sphenisciformes; family Spheniscidae; genus Aptenodytes; species Aptenodytes forsteri. The sequence goes on from NW_008795909.1 coordinate 12,332,980, forward strand.
GGTAATGAAATATTGAGGTAGAAATATCTCCTCTTACTCTTTCTATTGACTTCATTGTTTTTATCAAGCCCTCAACTCAAATTTGGCCTGTTAAAAATAGACATTTACTACTACTATACAATTTGTTGCCTTAAAGTCAGTTTTTGGGCTTTTTATGAAGCCTTATTATAATCCAGTTTTAGTATGCTTATTCTGATGAGGCTGTTATGATAGCCCAAATAGTTTTTGTACCTTCTTTTTTCTTTGGTAATGAAATTTTTTTTTTTTTTTCCTTTGATTAGTCATATCAAAATCCGTTATATTAGCTATGGTCAGATCATACAAGAGAATGAAATATAAAGCAGCCTCAGGTTAAATTTCAAGGCTGAAAGCTTTATGAAGTTTAAACTACTGCAGGACCTATCAGGAGAAATTTGACTCCCATGTATGTTCATGCATACTCTAAAGCCAGTATAATGAGGGAATGAGAAATGTCTTTTTCTCTTTGTCCCCTTTGTCTTGTTGGTGGGAGCAAACTAAAATTATGAGGGTTATATGAATATGTTAAAACATTTTAGTTTCTTTTTAAGGCATGATGGTTTTAGAGGTAGAACAAGCAGGGCAAGTTAGTAAAACCTTTGACTTCTAATTGCAATTAGTTTATAGTTTGTTAGATTTCTGCTGTCTGTATGTTTTATTTCTTTCTTTGTGAAGACCGCTGCTTTTAGTGGGACCAACAGGTACTGGGAAATCTGTGTATGTCAAGGACAAGTTAATGAACAACTTGGAAAAGGAGCGCTACTTTCCCTTCTTCATTAATTTTTCAGCTCGAACCAGTGCCAATCAGACCCAGGTTAGTAGAACAGATAATTTACATTTCAAAAAGGTAAAATAGATTAAATATTCATATATGTTTTGAATATTTCTGTCTGCATTATAGAACATTATTATGGCCAGGCTGGACAAGAGGCGCAAAGGAGTCTTTGGCCCTCCAATGGGAAAAAAGTGCATTATTTTTGTAGATGATATGAATATGCCTGCTTTGGAGAAGTATGGTGCACAGCCTCCTATAGAACTTTTAAGACAGCTCTTTGACCATGGATTTTGGTAATTATTTGAAATACAATTGAAACTTTTTTGTTGCTACATTTCCTGTTATAATTATTTATTCACTTGAATTTTACTTTTAAAACTTCTTTTAAAGTGCTTTGATAGCTTTGGCTTATATAAAAATACATTATTTAAAGTTGAAGCAACTTCTGTGTTGCTCTTTAAGTGACTTTTCAATTTAGGAAATTGATCAGTCGGATTCATTTTCGGGTTTTTTTGAAGGTTTTATTGCTGAACTTCAGCAGTATTTGTATATATAAACAAAATCATTCTTTTACACCTGGGGGTTTTTTATGTCTGTGTTTTTCATTATTTGTATTTTTCCAGTGCAGTTCCTTGTTTCTTTCCTTTCTCTTCCTCCTCAGAGTGAGTTGGCAGATTTTTTTATATATATATGTGCAATTATATAAAACTTTTGATTTTACTTATTGTGTTGTTTTTTCACTGTCATCCAAGATAACAATTTTTATTTTTTTTAACAACATTTCAAAATAATTCTTAAAAATAACAATGAAATCAGATTTGGTAATAGGCATGAAAAAAATAAGCTAAAGGTCTTCCCTGCTTTTGAGGTTTTTAGGTCTGCTTAGATTGGAAGATTGGAACAAGTGGTCTCTTGAGGTCCCTTTCAGCCTGAATTATTCTGTGATTCCACGCACTTCTCAAATGCTGTTACTTTTGTGATTCCAGGCTCAAATATCTGTTGCTCTTGAATAGAGATAATATATCTTGCCACATTACAGTTCTAAATACCCATCTCAAAATTTCGCATCGGGTTTTATGGAACCCAGTTTAAACAAATAATCTTTCTTTCGGGCCAGCATGATGTGTTGAGATTAACTGGGGCATAGTTATAAGACTAGTTGTTCTTGGTTTTTTGGGTTTTGTTCTTGTTTTTTAATATAAAATATATATTAAAAATATAGTATGTAATAAATGATATTATATTTTTAAATACGTTATGCATGCAGAGAGTACTGTCTAATACAGAGGCATCTAAGCTGTAACAAATGTGTTATAACTGTAACTATCTAAATGTCACATTGCAATTTATTTTGAAGGTATGATTTAAAGGACACATCTAAAATTACACTTGTTGATGTACAGTTGCTTGCTGCTATGGGGCCTCCAGGAGGTGGGAGGAATCCTGTTACTCCTCGATTTTTGCGACACTTCAACATTTGCACTATTAATTCTTTTAGTGATGAAACAATGGTTCGCATCTTCTCTACCGTAGTAGCTTTCTACCTACGGACTAGTGAATTTTCTTCTGAGTTCTTCACAATTGGAAATCAAATTGTCACTGCCACTTTAGAGGTAAGAGGCAAATACCTTAATGGAAGTTTACTGTAATTTGTTCAGTATAATAATTTAATTGGTGAAGTAGAGATTTTAGATATTTTGTTCCTTATTATTTTTAACATACAGCCTCATCTGTTTTGACAAAATTGTCTTAGTTTTATTGTTGCAGTAACCTTCTTATTCTAGGAAAATTGTCTTTGAATTTGTGTTAGTGTGGGCTCCGTGGTACCTGTCCACATAACATCAAGTAGATGAGACTGGAATATCTTTGGAGTCAGAGAGGCACGGGAAGCTGTCACACGCAAAGACAAAATGAAAATATCAGTTGCAACCCTTCCAAAATTCCTTCTCAGAGAGACTAAGAACGAAGAAAGTACCCTCCCCACTTTTCTCCTTCCTCTCCAGTTTTTATGCTAGTTATGGGCACATCACAGCAGACTAAGGAAGCCAATGTGAACATGCAGCTTTGTAGAATCTGACTCCAGCATGACAAAACACATCACAGAAATGTTGTAAAACTGAAAGCCATTAGGCCCAGCTGTACGGAATTTCTAAATGTTTTGTGAAGTTCCATGTTACAGATTTTAGTGAGTATGACATTTGTGATGTACCATACACATAAAAAAAGGAGTGGCAATTTGTGACATTTTTGCGAAGAAGCATTAAGTTACAGATACAATATCAAAGTATAGCTTTGCTGGCTTATTACGTAGCAGAAATAATTAGCAGTGTGAACAAATCTATTGCCTACCATAAGTATTCATCATGGAAATGCATTAGGTAGCTAATACTTGACCAATGAAAAATTCTGACAAACTGATCAGCTTCAAAGGCAAAATCAAATGGCTGAGTTTCACAGGGGATGTGACTTCCTTCTACTGCAGAACTGAGGCCTTTCTCAGAGTTTTCCACTAGCTCTGCTTATACCCAAGGACATATTGAAGACTGAATCTGGCGAATATTGACATACTCAAGTCGAATCTGGCGAGTCAACAAATGGTCTTCAAAGGCAAAATCAAATGGCTGAGTTTCACAGGGGATGTGACTTCCTTCTACTGCAGAACTGAGGCCTTTCTCAGAGTTTTCCACTAGCTCTGCTTATACCCAAGGACATATTGAAGACTGAATCTGGCGAATATTGACATACTCAAGTCGAATCTGGCGAGTCAACAAATGGTTACAGGACTGGTGCCACAGCCAGGGGTTCGGCTACTTAGGCCATGGGACTCGCTTTGAGAAACCTGGTCTACTGGGGGCTGACGGGGTCCATCTGTCAGAGGAGGGGAAGAGCATCTTCAGTCATAGGCTTGAAGCTGGCGAAGAGGGCTTTAAACTAGAGATGCCAGGGGAGGGGAACCTCAATCCATCCCCCTCCTACCAG
>NW_008795909.1:12339403-12358209 GCF_000699145.1 Aptenodytes forsteri
GAGCCCCCCCCTGGAGTACTGCGTCCAGCTCTGGAGCCCTCAGCATAAGACAGACACGTACTTGTTGGAGTGGGTCCAGAGGAGGACCACGAAAATGATCAGGGGGATGGAATACCTCTCCTCTGAGGAAAGGCTGAGAGAGTTGGGGTTGTTCAGCCTAGAGAAGAGAAGGCTTTGGGGAGACCTTCTTGCAGCCTATCAGTACTTAAGGGGGGCTTATAAAAAAGATGGCGGCAGAGTTTTTAGCAGGGCCTGTTGCGACAGGACAAGGGGGAATGGCTTTAAACTAAAAGGGGGGTAGATTTAGACTAGATATAAGGAAGACATTTTTTACACTGAGGGTGGTGAAACACTGGCCCAGGTTGCCCAGCGAGATGGTGGATGCCCCATCCCTGGAAACATTCAAGGTCAGGTTGGACGGGGCTCTGAGCAACCTGATTTAGTTGAAGATGTCCCTGCCCACAGCAGGGGGGGTTGGACTAGATGACCTTTAAAGGTCCCTTCACAGCCCAAACTATTCTATGAATCCATCTCATTCCAAGGACTTGCAGAGCTGGTATTTCAGAACTATTGTTAGATAATACATTCAATGTATGAATCACAAGGCTGACTGACTACTGCCACTAGAAATCTTTTTGTAGGTTCAATTAATCCTTCCAAAACAAACAAAAAAGAAATTCACAAGAAATTCACAAGTTTTGCTCTTTAAACAGAAAATAATAGTAGCAGCTACTAGTGATTTGAATGCTTTTGACTATATATTTAAAACATTCGGTTTTGTCAGGATACGTCTTGGACCAATTTCAGTGTGTTGTCTTTTAATACAGTCATGCAGGTATTTCATATCAGACTGCATCAAATTTTGTTTATACTGTTAGACACTTACACATTTGCCTGCTAGAGAATCTGTTCTAATATGAATTTTCATCCTGGTAAGCAATACCCTCCAACTCCTAGGATGAAAATATAATAGAAGAACTGGGCTTTGAAATTGGCTTTGGACATGGGACAACAGGTGAAATGTGTACTTAGTACTATGGATATAGTGAAGCCTGGAGCACTTGATTTTACTGTACTTTTTTTAGCAGGTTGATGTTTGATAATTGTCTTCATCTATGAGTATACAGAGACAGATTAAAAGTTTCCTCTGTCAGCATTCACTTCAGAGTGTTATTTATGTCAAATGTAATGAGAAATGACACTATTTCTGTCACAACAGCATGAGCTAACAACAGCTTATGCATTCCAGAAAAGAGCAAAACATAGTCAAAAGACACTTTTCTTGATCTGGCTATTCCTTTGGCATTTTTATTGACAGTCTTTTTATTTTTTTAGTAATTTGTAGATATGCAAACAAATAGATTTAAACAACTGAAAATCTAGGAAGTTACCATTGCATATCATTTGATCCTTCACTTGAAGGAGGATATCATATAATTAAAGGAAGTCAAGAGGTCTGAGTGGTATTCCTGGTCCTACAACAGATTTCTTTACATTTGCTACAATTACTTTTCCCATTTGCAATTAGGTTAGTAGTACGTGTACGTTCCAGAACTGCATGAGATACATGTGATACATTCAGAGGGCTTCAAGATCTTTAGACATTATTAGGATGTATTAAGTGTGAAATGTTTTTCTTGGAGAAATACGATTTTAGAAGACACTTAAGGTTTATTATAGTAATATACTTGGTGTTACTGTTTTGTTGATTTTGTTCTTTTTTGTTGTTCTTATCTTAAGGTGTATAAGAAAGCCATCAAAAATCTTTTGCCCACACCAGCCAAATCTCATTATATATTCAACCTGCGTGACTTTTCACGTGTTATCCATGGCTGCTTGCTCATTAACAGAAGATCAGTTGAAAGCAAACATGTAATGATTCGGCTGTTTGTACATGAGGTATTTCGTGTCTTCTATGACCGTCTAGTGGAAGACAATGATAGAGCCTGGTTGTTCAATTTAATGAAAAGTATTGTGAAAGAACATTTCAAAGAAACATTTGATTCAGTTTTTGCACACCTGAAGCAAGCAAAAACACCAGTGAGTATCACGATTAACCTGTTGCAAAACAATTGTTTTCATGATAAATTTAGGACTAGAAAGTTTCTCAATTACAGGTGAAATTTTGGATCAAATGTGCTTGAAAATTTGAGTTGAATTTGGCAAAATGGCTTCTTTGGAAAAAAAAAGTAAAAAAGTTTGGAAGGGTTTAACTGTTGTACGTAAACATCCTTTTCAAAAAATATTTCATTTAAAATGTGGGTAAACTTATTACTGTTCCATAAAAGAATTTTATGTATCTGATAGTGAAACAAAAACTTGTTTCTTATTCAATTAAAAAAAATAGTGCAACAATTTTTCAGATTTACCTGAAAAACACCTGGGTATTTATATCTTATTTAATTTATTCAGCGTAGTGTTCTATTAGGCTTCTATATGTCTACACATAGAAGTAAAGCATCCAATTAATCAGTAGGTCAGCAGAGCAATTTCTCAAAAAAATTCTTTCACATCTTTTCTTGGAAATGTAGCAGCACATACGGAATCTTTGGGTAATGGGAGGTAACAGAAACAACCAGCGTAATTTATAAATCACTACCACAAAAGTAGCTGGGATCTGCGCACAGTACTGTGCCTGCAAGGAAAAATACAAGTATGAATACTCTTAAATGGACTTCAAGAGACCTGATTTACAGGATAAAGAAACATTCCCTTTTTAAATTTAGCCTATGACTGAGTTACTGTGTGGTAAACAGCATTCTGTAATTGTTACGAAATTTTAGTATTTAAAATTATGTATAATCATGTTATACTGTATGCCTTGTCTTCCTTTTTTCTGTTTTTTTTTCTTCCCCTGTCATTTCATCGATGTATAGAAGATATAACTTTGTGGTCTTAGTTATCCATTTCATAATATATTGAAAATTGCTAAACATACATCTCTATAAATTTGGTGTAATCTGAAGGTCATGATTATGAGACTGTTAATGTCTATTTGAGCCAGTTGTTTTCCAAGAACAAATTAAGAATAAGTAATATTGTTTAATACGGGAAATAGAGAATTTTGAGGTGGGTGTTGTCTGTGAGTCAAAATTTTTCAGAGTGCTTGTTCTCATGTCTTGAGTATTTGTCTAAATTCTCCTTTGTTCTCTAAAATTCCAATGAGGAATATGTTCATTAAATATTAAGCTTCATAATTTGTTACATATTTACCATAGATAACAGAAGAAGACATGAGAAGTTTGTTTTTTGGTGACTACATGATTCCAGAACTTGAGGGAGATGAAAGACTTTATGTTGAAATTCCAAGCATTCAGCTGTTCGGTGATGTTGTGGAGCAGTGTCTGGATGAATATAATCAAACCCACAAAACAAGAATGAACCTTGTGGTTTTCAGGTGCATACGATCTGTATTATTAAGAGCTTTAAGCAGCAGTTGATAATTCAGTATATCCAATTTTGTGGGCTGTGTTTTTTGTATGTCTCCTCCCCTTTATGCATCCACAAAAGTGTTTGTGGTGTTACACCTTTTCGGATGGAAGTGAACTGATTTTTCTCTTATGCCCCTGCTTTTTCTATCCAAAAGTAAATAATGAGAAGTTTTTCTCCGCAGGGGCTTTGAATATATTCATTGGTTGTTAAAGAAACATTATGCACCAAATCAGGTGGCTGCTCTACTTCTGCTAGGCCTGTGTTACAGTGAAGATGAATGTCAGTTTTGCCTGTAGCCACTGGACTTTCATTTCACCAAGGACAAGGATTCTAAGGTTGTGAGGTGCAGAGTGAGATATAGCACAGTCATAGCCGTCTGTCTGCTCTGTTATTATGCAGCACAGCCATGCCCGACTTCGGGGCATGTACCCAGCCTGTGCTGCAGCTAATCCTGTGAAATTTTAGACTCTGCAGGCTGCTATTGTTACCTTAACTTGTGATCAGGCAGAGGTACATACAACTGAGACAGATTAGGAGGTCACAACTCCTTCCTCCTCCCTATTGCTAGAGATTACTGCCTCTTCATATTTGCCTGTGTAACTTGACACCTAGATGCTTTGTGAAGGTGATTAGGGTTAGTTTAAACACTTCTAATAGCGGTTTATTTCAGCCTAGGTCATTTTGACAAGCTGGATTTCTGAGTACCTGTATATACAATTATGCTGGGAGTTTGAAGAGCTGGCACCCTCTGATCAGAGGCCACTTCCTGAATGTAGAAGCAATATCCCAGTTACCTCACTGAACAGCAGCCAGGAGAGCATGTCTGACTGTAGCCTTAGGGTCCAATCTCGTGAATAACATCTGGATTTGACTCCTTTATTTTTCTAACCAATCAAAATAAACAAGAATTTATCTTCTTTGAAATGCTTTAACCTTTTTTTGAGACCACTTTTAACTGCTGCTCAGCTTCCTTTAACTACCCCATGCCCTGTGCTTAAACAGGCCATCTCCTGTAGACCTTGCTGCATATTCCAAGATAAACTATGCTTGTGTTTTCACAATAGATAGGACTCTCAGTAATGTGCAGATACTGCTTTCTGAAGATGTTGTTCCAATATCTATTTCACATGTAAGTTATAAAACACTGTCAGAGGCAGAGGGAAGGAAGAGGTTTGTTGATATAACCCATTTTTCCCCAGTTGTTCCTTTAAAACGTATTTAAACTGTTATACTTCAAGAAAGTTAAAACTGATAATACTGTTATCATTTAGAAGCAGAGAATTTCTGCCTGTTTCTCTTTCTTTTTCTTTGACACCTTTATCCATGTAGTGCTCTGGTTCTCACCGCTGATCATTCCTTTCAGTAATTTGTAGTCATTTGTAATTTAGCTAAATACTGATATTTGTATAATAGAAGAGTTGCGAGTTTTATTTTATTTTGTGGTGCATACCCGCTCGCTTTCTTCCTCTTCCCGCCCACCCCACCCTGCCTTCAGAAATTTGTTTTGGAGATGCTACTTCTATACTTGTTTCAGAGATTTATAGGTGCACAAATGCATATGTATTTCTGCCATTCTGGTAATCAGCACATTTCAAATACAGGTATGTATTGGAACATTTGTCTCGTATAAGTCGTATTCTGAAGCAGCCAGGGGGTAATGCTTTGTTGGTTGGAATGGGAGGAAGTGGACGTCAGTCTTTGACTCGTCTAGCGGCATTTATGGCAAAGATGTGTGTTTTTCAACCAGAGATTTCTAAGACCTACGGTACAAATGAGTGGAGAGAAGATCTGAAAGTGAGTATTAATAACCTGTCTGCATTTTGACTTAATTTTGAGGAAGGGTGTTTTGGAATTGTACAGTATTTTAACTGTCTTGCATTTTCAGAGTCTTCTGAAGAATGCAGGTGTAAAAGGCTTGAAAACTGTATTTATAATCACAGATGCACAAATTAAAGAAGAAAGCTTTTTAGAAGATGTTGACAGTGTCCTCAACACTGGGGAAGTACCCAATCTTTTTGCAGCAGATGAAAAACAAGAAATTACAGAGGTATCTTTAGAAATTCTCATTAATGTCACCTCCCTTTTAAGCTATTTCGTCAGTTAAGTGTGAAGTGGGGCTTTTGGATATATGCAGTTAATTCTGTGACTTTTTTTGAGACCTTAGATAAACCAGCCAGTTATTAGTAAACTTATGGAGTAGCTTATGCCTACTACTAGCTTTAATTCTGACCTGGAGTTCTGTTCACAAACACATTAAGTTGTGCACGTAGGGAACTTTGATTGTTCACAAATACCCCATGGCCACAGTTACTGTTTGCAGTGTATTGTGCAAAAGAAGAATATACATCATCATGTTTTCATTGATCAGTTAAGGACAAAGACATTTTTTGAAAAAACACAGCCTGCCTTTGTCAATAGACTCTTGCTGTCTAGGGCACTAGGGCATTGTTAGACCGAATTTCATAGTCTTGACACTTCTACTCAGAGAGAAGTTGGGGAAGGGTGCTCCATGAATTCAGGCTCAGAAGTAAAGATGCAATGTACTTGGGCAATTTTTAAAAAAAAGTCTTAACTAAAATCAGGCTTGGATTTTCAAAATAGCAATCACCAGTTGGGAGGGAGAGGCGTCAATCTTTGTACACATCAAGTTGGAAACTTAATGTTAGCTAACAATATTTGGAACTGTATGCTGTGCTGTCTTCATATCTCTGTGGTATGTTTACTAATAAATTACCTAGGTATGCTTCTAGTTGACATTCAAAGTGGTTCTTAGTACATACACAACTGTTCTTTATTGAAATAGCTATATCACTTGATAAATGTTACTGTATTGTTTTTTTTCTTGCACTTAAGTTATGGAGCATGTTGATACCTGCATTCCATATATTTTGCAAAGAAGTTAGATTATAATTCTAATAATCTTTCTCTATTACTGTTTCATTCTTGCCAGGTATATAGTAACAATATTAAGATAATGTGGCTCTTTTACAGTTTTACAGTTTGTACAAACATACTCAATTGGTGTTTGCTAAAAATTAGTAGCTATCCATAATACGCCAACTGGAGCAAAGTTGTTTTTTTACTCATTTAAATCTGCTCCATCAAAATATTTCCACTTTTACTCTATTGCTACTAAATTAATTTTTGTCACTTACTTTAATTGTGGGATTATGTATAGTACACGTGCTTTTGTGAAGAAGAATTTAAGTTTTAGGGGTTTATAGTCAGTGTTTCATGGATTGTTAATTAATTGAGGATAATACTTTTATGAAGTAGTCTTTAGTTTCAAATCTAGAGGTTTCTTCTTCTTTTGAGAAATTATTGGTTTTGGTAAATGAACAAATGGAGTAAGTTTTGATGTTTGAAATGTAAATCTTCCTCTCCAATTAGGTAAATACAGCATATTTTAGTATAATCTTAAAGCTAAAAAAGTTCTTAGTAAGTTAATGTCTTGAAATGTTGTTTAGGGGACTTACATGGCACTTAACAGCATACATGGTAAGAAAAACATTTGCTTTTGTGATAGTGGCTTTTGTGTAATGAGAGTAGTAATTTGCCTCATTGTTTGTATCTCCTAAATCTTTTGAGTGACTGAGGTTTGACTGTAATTAAGCCTCATAGTTGTATTTATCATTAGAAGGCTTTGGTTCTTTATTTCTTGAGGGAGCTAATTATGAATTCTGATTTTTCAGAATGTGTCTTGACCCTCTGTCTCATCTTAATGTGTCTTATCCATCTGGAACTCATCTTGGGTTTGATTTTTAGTTTTTGTTCTGACATATTCTCAGTTGCTGAAAGCAGCAGATGATCATTTCTAGAATGAGTTGTCAGGGTCACAGATAAATATCGTAATCCTATTCTCAAATAGTATTTACTACTTGTTCTGTTTTTCTAATTTATTCTACCTGTTTCATTTATCAATAAAAAATTTTATTTCATGGTGATGCTAAAATTAACAGGATTGCTATAGGACTTCAGAAGTGTTTAATGAGAAATATAACAGTTCTTACCCTATGTATTATTCCTAAGGCTGTTCGTGCAATAGTTCAGGCTGGCAATAAACATGAAGAACTCAGTCCCTTGGCCTTGTTTGCGTTTTTTGTGAACTGCTGCAAAGAAAATCTCCATATCGTGGTGGCATTCAGCCCAATTGGAGATGCTTTCCGCAATCGTCTGAGACAGTTTCCCTCACTCATCAACTGCTGTACTATTGATTGGTTCCAGGTATGTGAAAATATTTATATTGTTTCCTCAACAAACTACTTCAGTTTTCTAACAGTCTATATTTTCGTGTCCCGTTAGATTTTCTCTTGTGTTCTGTATAGAAGTACTTCATGTTTTTCAAAATTTTAAAATAGCATGGGCATTTTTTGTAATATTTTGGGAGCTCTTTGGTGTGTGATCTCAGTATTTCTACAATTAAACAAACTTAAATTTTGTTGCTACAAATTTTACATCTCTGAAGTAGTGAATAGTCTCAGTTTGGTGATGGTTATTTTATTGCATAACATGTATGTTTTAAAGGACTAGAGAAACCATTTCAATGTGATTGTAAAATGATCATAATTTCTGCTGCCTGTTAAGCAGATCATGCGTCATGGGAATGACTAGCAAATACAAGTCCTGTTGTTTATCTGTAGATCTTTTATAGCAGAATAAAACTTGGAAAATTACTGTAGTTAACGATCCTTAATGTAAGCGCTGTTACTCTCAATAAAGTGCAGTCAGCTCTATAGCTTGGCCTGGTGCTGACATCAATTAATTTTTCTGCCAAAGGATGACATAGACACAGAAATGTTTGGATAGAATGGCAATATGTAGCTTTTAACTAGAAGATCAGCCAGGAGTTGCCAGAAAAGATTGCATGGGTAGCGTGACCTTGCTGCCTGATCTAACCCTTATATCAGTTCATTGTTCTTGAGACATAGTTGGGACTAGTATGTCTCATTCTGGTGTTTTGAATGGTAAAAATTGTTTTTAAAGTATGAAGACTGCTAACAGCTGAATCTTACAAATGCTTATCTCCTCACTTCTCCCTCAGCCGTGGCCTGAAGATGCCCTTGAACGTGTGGCTAATAAATTCTTAGAAACACTTCAGCTCACAGACAGTGAGCGTCAGGAAGTTGTGCCCATCTGTAAATATTTTCATACTTCAGTTTTGTCACTCTCTGTAAGGTCAGTCTGTTTCTTTTGAAAACAACTCATTAATTTATAGAAATAGTAAGAGGGAAAACATTATGCTATCGAAAGTAGTAAATCAAGCAACAGAGAACTCAGAAGTTGAATTTTTAGACGCAAGAAACAACAAAATAGTAGGTGATTTGAGTTTCATTACTACTCATTTCTGTCTTAAAAGTTAATGTATGCTATCTGCCTGCATAAAAATATTACATAAAATTGTCAAAATTGTTTACTCCTATTATTTGTCAGTTACATAACTTTGCTAACAATAGTTAAAAAAAGAAAGCAAAACTTATAAGGCACCTTTTTTTTTTTTAAAGGTTCTTGCAAAGTCTGGGACGCCATAATTACGTTACTCCTACTTCTTATCTTGAGCTTATTGCTGCGTTTCGGAAACTTCTTACTCAGAAACGAGACACTGTAATGAAAGCCAAGAAAAAATATGTGAATGGACTAGATAAACTAGCTTTTGCTGAATCACAAGTGAGTTAGGACAAAAATGGAACTGAAAATACAAAATGTTTGGCAAAAGCCGGTCTTATCCTGGAGAAGTCAGTCAAACACATTACTTCAGATTTTGTTTAGCTTGATCTTCAACAATAGAACTATAAGAAATGTATTTTGCCTTTTCTTTCCTACAGTCTTAGCAGTTGTGCTAGAGGCCACAGACCTCTAAGCATGTATTGCTGGTGACTATAAGTGAACGTAGTTCTTAAAATTAGAGATTGTACATATGAGATCATAATAAGTCTCTGAAGTGTTTGATTTGAAACTGAATGTTATTTCCTTCTATCAATAAATTAGTCATTAGGTAAAATCTAGGTCTTATAGTAATTGTTGGAAATTGTACTTGGCACTTCTGAATCCTACCTGATTCTTTTGCGTATGTATAGGTTGGTGAGATGAAACAAGAACTAGTTCAGCTGCAGCCCAAACTGGAAGAGGCTAAATTGGATAATGCAAACATGATGAAGGTAGAGTTATACAAATACAACTTTATTGTTTTTAATGTAAGCATGTGTATACTTGGGATCCATAATTTCACCTTTGTAATAATTAGCTTTGAATGAGGAATCTTAATCGTACACTGTACTTCTACTTCAGTATCTCAGCTGATTGTAGGCAGGTTCTAAAGAATATGCTTGTATAAGGTTGCTGATATGTGACTTTCAGAAAATAAGAGCTGAGTTCAGGTTTTTGAGCTCACTTCTTGTTTACTGGGGTTTTTGGTATTGTGAAACTTGCCACAGTTTATGCTTATATCCTTAGAACTGGAAGAAAATTGTGTTCTTTATGTAAGATACAGACTCTGGACATACAGTCCTTGCCTAAGCTCCATGCTGAAGGATGTTAGAGGAACATTCATGCTGATAGTGGTTAGACTGGATTTCCCAAGGTCATTCAAAACATTGCAAAAACCACAAATAGTTCTTCAGCATACAAAATAAACAAGAACAGCTTTGCACAGTCTGTCTTTGCATGCACAGGGATTATACGCTTGATTTTTAGAAGATCCTAAAAAGGATTAGCTTCATAGAAATTTAGGGGGATGTAGGAACCAATCTCTGAGGTGTCTTTGAAAATTCTGACTTGTGAAAATACGCTTACCTAGTATATTACTGTTGCATCACAAAAAACCAAGATTTGATTGACGTTTTTATGCACTTGCTTCTGATTTGTCACTGTATCTGTAAAAAAACCTTATATCTCTTCTAGCTACTCCTACGAACCTCTAAGAAAACTAGATGTCACTAATGTAGGACTGAAAAGGGAGTACTTGGATGAAGGCTTGACTCATCACTGAAAAGAAAATAAATTTCAGTAGTCAGTGTTATAGTCTATGAAGCTATGAAAACTCACTATAAAAGCTAGTCATTTTTTAGTTACAGTCTGATGGACAAACGTGAAGAGTTTCTTGTCTCCTGAACTTCAAACATATTTTAAGTAGCTTTGATTGACAATAATCTGATTTCATGCAGTTTACCTACTGTTAAAGCTCCATGATGACGTTACGTTATGCGAAGAAGCAAATTATTCCCTTAATATAAATTGAAAATATATGAAAATACTGAAATACTTCAATTTTCTCTTTATATTTTACAGTATTCCCCAAGTGCTATACTAGATAACTTCAGTTTATTTGATCATCCACTGCTCAATAGGAAGCTCACTCATGTATTTTTCTTTAGACTATAGAAATAGAATCTGCAGAAGTAGAACAAAAAAGAAAAACTGTAAAAGTAGATGAAGAAATTGCTGCAGAAAAAGCTGAAGAAGCTCAGACATTGAAAAATGAATGTGAGAGTGACCTGGCAGAGGCAATCCCAGCCCTGGAGGCCGCACTTGATGCTCTTGACACTTTGAAGGCAAGCTGATCTAAACTTCAGCATTTGAAAGAGTTATTTAACATGATGAAACTCTTCCATTTGTTTGGGAAAGAATGCTAACTCTTTCAGCTAAGTTAATGTTGACAGTCAGTGTGTAACATGGCGTTTGTTTATGGCTAAGAATTATCTGGATCTTTGGTTTAAACGTTTTGTCCTTGTTGTGACTTACACATGATCTGAAAGCAGTATTGTTGTGAAAGTCCTGCAGGAATTTAGTATAGTAGGAGGTATGAAGTATGTGAGATGTCTTAGATGACACTTACGGAAGTATATAAAAAAATATTCTGACATAGACTTTTTAAAATATAATTTTAATTAATCATTAGTTTACAGTTACTAGCATTCATTTCATTTTTATTTCCCCTGCATAGGATACATTGATGGATATTGCTAATTGTCTTGCTAACACTGTATCATCCCTTCTAAAAGTCCTCTATAATTATGTTCGTTGGTAATGGTGTTATAATTCCCCTTTTTTTCCTGTTAGTTCATTTATCTTAGTGGCGAGAAAGGCATAACATCTGTCATTTTTTTAAATGTGATTTTTATTTTAGCCTTCTGATATATCAATTGTCAAATCAATGAAAAATCCTCCGTCTGGTGTCAAACTTGTCATGGCTGCTGTCTGTGTCATGAAAGACATAAAACCTGAAAAAATTGCAGATCCTTCAGGGACTGGAGGCAAGGTAAAATGACAGACAATAGTTTCAAATAAAAGTGTAATTCATGTTCTTCTCAACACAGACCCCTTGTTCAATAAACAAGATCACCCAAGGTCCACTAAAGTAGGCAAGTACTTACAGCCTGCATCCATTATATTACTGAAAACTTCCAGAATTCCAAATTTTCGAAGTTTTGTAATGTGTAAAGAGAACATATTTAATTTGCTTGACTCGTATATAGATAATAGATAATACGTAACTCTTCCCTGAGACACTATTCAGTTTTTGGCTTTAGGTATGGTTTGGGGGAAATGCTTGATCTGATAGACTTTCTCCTTTTTTGACGTCTCAAGGAGATACAAGGTCATCAGTATTTAAATATGCATGAGTTTTAATTAAAAGAGATCTGTCATTTTTTGTTTGTGTGTTTGTTTTAAAGCTTGAAAAGATATTTCCTTCTGTGTTTTGTAGATTTTGGATTACTGGGCTCCAAGCAAGAAACCGCTTGGTGACATCAATTTCTTAAAGGATTTGAAAGAGTATGACAAGGACAATATTCCAGTAAGAATTCTGTCTA
Source organism: Aptenodytes forsteri (assembly GCF_000699145.1). Taxonomy (NCBI): domain Eukaryota; kingdom Metazoa; phylum Chordata; class Aves; order Sphenisciformes; family Spheniscidae; genus Aptenodytes; species Aptenodytes forsteri. The sequence continues at coordinate 12,351,643 of NW_008795909.1, forward strand.
ATTATTCAGTGATTTTTACCATGTAGATACTTTCTTGCAGGGGAAAAAAAAATAAAATTAGAAAATACTATATCAGAGGCCCCATTTGTCCCAAGTTAGTCAACTTCTGTTATGACCAAAGATCTTTACAATATGATAGGGTATCTCTATGGGATGAGTATGGTCATGGCAAGTGAGTCAAACTTCCTCAGGGTGAATCTTCTAAGTGGTATTTCAGAAGGTTTTAGAATTCCCTTTGGGAATTTTTAAGGCTTCTATATAGCCTGTCTTCTATTTGAATGAAATGTCCTTCTGTGCACAAATGTTTCTAACTTTGCAATTTATAGGTAGTATCTCATCAAAAGGTAAAAATAACACATTAAAAAACTGTATCAGAGTAAATAGTCTGTCCTGTCCATTATCCTGTGTCCAAAGATGGCCATAAGCAGGTGCCTTGGAAGGAGTAGGAACAGTATATATGGTAATTTCTCCAAATACTCTTTCAGCCTCCAGCAATTTAAATGAAGGACTTCTAGAGCTAGATGTAGTTTCTGTATGCCTAGTACCTTTCAGTGGATCTCTCTTCTGTAATTTCTCTAGTCCCCTTAAGACTATGTTAAATTTCTGTATCTACAAGATCTTTTTACAAAGCATTCCAGAAGTCTACTTTTAGTGGTATGAAGAGCTATCTCCTTCTGTTTCTTCTGAACCTGGGTCCTTTTAGCCTCATTTCATGTATTCTGTTTTGGGTTTTGGTTGGGGGGTTTTTGTGGAACCAGGGAACATTTGATCCCTGTCCAACCTTTCTGTGCCTTTTTTTGTACTAGTTTTTCTAAATCAATTACTCTGGCATCACAAACTTTTTCCTATTTTTAAATAACTGCCCACATTGGTGCTCTTCTTAATGGCTGTTTCTAATTGTGTTATTTTGATTGAATGAATGCTGACAAAATAGGTAATATTTTGTTAAGTATGCTAGAAGATATACAATAAATGCAGAAAAGTACTAGCTATATAACTTTATTTAAAATATTACCATCTCCCCCAAAGATCTTACTGTCTGAGAGTGTGATTCTTGCCGTTTGTCCAATTCAGTGGAAATTGAATATGCTTTGCCCTTTATAAAACTGGTCCCCGAAAGTAGGCACAAGCAATGTAATTAATTTAGATTTTGCCTTACATTAGTAGAAATACATTTTTATAATGATCCCCAACAGCTGTGTCTTGAGAAAAGAGAGCAAATAATGAAATTAGCATGTTTTGCACAAGGGACAGCGTAAATTAAGGCTTCTACGTGACTGTGATGCTCTTCGTACTTAGGTAGCTGCTGCATGGAAGACATACCAAATTCATGATTATAAAGGATAAGGATAGGATTAGAGTGAAAACAGGAAAAGGCCACAAAGCATGATAGGAAAATTAAAAGAAACAAATGAGCAGTGGTTTCTACCACAATTAATACTGAGTAGTTCTTTCCTATTTCATTGTGTAGAGAAAAGGCAATCAATCAGTGTAATTTTAAAGTGTCAGCCACAAGACTTTGATGAGCTATAATGCTTTTGTTATCCAGGCAGCTGTCATGCAGAAGATTCGGGGTGAATACTTGACTAATCCTGAGTTTGATCCACAAAAGGTGGCTAAAGCTTCCTCGGCAGCAGAGGGTTTATGTAAATGGATTATGGCAATGGAGGTGTATGACAGGGTTGCAACAGCGTAAATTAAGGCTTCTACGTGACTGTAATGCTCTCTTAGTACTGGTAGCTGCTGCATGGAAGACATACCAAATTCATGATTATAAAGGATAAGGATAGGATTAGAGTGAAAACAGGAAAAGGCCACAAAGCATGATAGGAAAATTAAAAGAAACAAATGAGCAGTGGTTTCTACCACAATTAATACTGAGTAGTTCTTTCCTATTTCATTGTGTAGAGAAAAGGCAATCAATCAGTGTAATTTTAAAGTGTCAGCCACAAGACTTTGATGAGCTATAATGCTTTTGTTATCCAGGCAGCTGTCATGCAGAAGATTCGGGGTGAATACTTGACTAATCCTGAGTTTGATCCACAAAAGGTGGCTAAAGCTTCCTCGGCAGCAGAGGGTTTATGTAAATGGATTATGGCAATGGAGGTGTATGACAGGGTTGCAAAGGTGCGTTTTTGACCCTAGTCCCTCAGTGCTGTGAAATACTTCTTTTGCTTGGTATATTCACCCTAAGCATTGTATTAAATAATAAAGCTACAAAAATGGGCTTTAAGCATTTGTGTATTGGTTGTAATTGAATAGGTGGTTGCACCCAAGAAAGATCGTTTGAGAGAGGCACAGCAGTCCTTAGCAGAGACACTAACACTCTTGAATCAGAAGAGAGAAGAACTTGCAGCAGTGGAAAATCATTTGGCTGCTTTGGAAGGAACCTTCACTGAGAAAACTGAAGAAAAGGCTCATTTAGAATTCCAGGTTGATCTGTGCGCTAAAAAACTAGAACGAGCAGAGAAGTTGATTGGAGGCCTTGGTGGAGAGAAATCAAGGTCAGGTTAAAGTTCAAATGTCAGATATAACAGCCATTGTAGAAATAGAATTTGAACTTCAGTTCTCTGAGCTGTATCTCTGTCTGAGCGCTGTACTGCTGAAGAGTGTAACAGTCTGGGATCTTGAAAGATTCATAATTGTTTATAATGTAAAAATATTGGCAGCAACATTGGGAGAATTGTAGAGAAAGTCTTCAAAATAAGAATAAAATACATAAACACAGTGTCCTTATTCTATGCCTGAAGTTAAGATAAACAACAACAAAAAAAGGTTGATTTTTATCGTCAATATCATTAATGTGGAGGTTTCAGCACCATTTTTTTCTGTATTTTCTGCTTGTCATAGGTGGAATAATGCCGCAAATGATCTTCAGGACACATATGATAATTTGACAGGAGATGTTCTGATATCAGCTGGTGTGATAGCATATCTGGGAGCTTTTACTGCTGGATTTCGACAAGAATGTACCAAAGATTGGAGCAAACTGTGCAAGGTTAGGAGGTTATCTTAGATTTAAATAAGTGTTTGCTTTTTTTCGGACTACTGCAAAAGGCCTCAAAAATCCCTTGTTGTTTATTTAATATTAGCCTAGTAAAACTCATTAAGATGAATGGGATAAATTCTGCTGATCCAATATTCTGTAAATTTGAATTTAATTAAATCAGTGAATTTATTCTAACCTTAAGTAGCATATCAGAAATGAGAGCACATCATTGACTTTGTAAGGCTTGATTATTACTTAAATAAAATATCAGAATTTTCTTTTTGCCTTTAAATGAAAGAATTAACTTTAAAATGCAGTTATGTATGGTGTAAAAAAATACAAATATGTGCCAGTGTAAGTTATTATAGAAGTGTTAATTAAATGGTTGATTATGCTGTTTGCAAAGGGACAGTTCCAACATACTTATACTAATGCCATAATTCATAAATCAAGTGATTTGAAGTCAGTGATTGTGACTGTGACATTAAATAGTAACAAATCCGATTACTGTATTGAGTTAATGGAAGATATAATCATTAGATGATTTCCAACTGTGTGTGAGTTTCTTAAGGTAATGCATTGTCATAACTTTATGTAACAAACAAAACACATTTAGAATGTACAAAAAACTAGACAAATCCTATAAAATTTGGAGAGAGAGTAAATATTCAGTGGCGAAATATGGTTAGCTATTGAAACTATGATTTTATTTTTTCCTAGGATTTTTACTTATACTTGACCTATTTCAAACTCTTAAAAGGAAATGCACATAGTCACTTTGGATTGAAGTGGCATTTAATAAAAGAAGTAAAGAAACATGGAATAAAGATAAATGGGGTTTTCTTTTCTTTTCTTTTTTTTCCCCAGGAGAAAAACATCCCTTGTTCTGAGAATTTCTCTGAAGTGGCATAATAAAAGAAGTAAAGAAACATGGAATAAAGATAAATGGGGTTTTCTTTTCTTTTCTTTTTTTTCCAGGAGAAAAACATCCCTTGTTCTGAGAATTTCTCTTTGAGTAAGACTCTTGGTGACCCAATAAAAATAAGAGCCTGGAATATTGCTGGTTTGCCAACTGACATATTTTCTGTAGACAATGGGGTCATTGTTGACAATTCAAGACGTTGGTAGGTGACAAAAAGGTTTAATTTTCAAATCCAAACAAGTTTTCACTTTTTTTTAAGAAAAACATCCCTTGTTCTGAGAATTTCTCTTTGAGTAAGACTCTTGGTGACCCAATAAAAATAAGAGCCTGGAATATTGCTGGTTTGCCAACTGACATATTTTCTGTAGACAATGGGGTCATTGTTGACAATTCAAGACGTTGGTAGGTGACAAAAAGGTTTAATTTTCAAATCCAAACAAGTTTTCACTTTTTTTTAAAAAAAAAAAAAGCAAACTAAATGTCTAGAGACCATGTAGCTTCTGTAGAGACAATATAATTGAAAGCAGGAGTGCAGTCTTTATATCCAGCTCCTGTGAAATTTGAGGTATAACACTTTAGAGATTTGTGTATGTAGTTACTTTAAAGCTTTCCTTTCAGGAAATGCAGTGCTCTTGGATTTATATCCATGTGAAATTTGAGGTATAACACTTTAGAGATTTGTGTATGTAGTTACTTTAAAGCTTTCCTTTCAGGAAATGCAGTGCTCTTGGATAAAGTTATTTGTTATTTTTTCTTTTTTCTCTTTTTTTTTTTTTTTTAATATAGTACCTTGTTGTCCTATTAATAGCTAATGAAGCATTTGTAAGAATCAGGTTTAGAACAGTACAGAAATCCTCGTGTTTTACATGTTTAATGATAAGATTCAGGTTATGTAAACTGCAGGGTCCAGATATACCACAGTCCACTTCAGGGTCCTACAGTTATAAGGCTATCAGATGACATTTTTATGTTTTATACATATTTATTGTGTGTGAAACTCACATCTATATAAAGGATTCTTTTAGGACCTTTAACAACTTTTTTTTTTCTTATTCCAAATGAAATTTTATTTCAAGGATGGTATCTATTACAATATATGAAAACTTGTGATAGCTGTCTGCAAATATTCTGCACTCAGTAGAAATACAAGATTATAAAACTTTCTAGTGATGTTCTTGTGATCTGTGTTCTCAAGAATTAGTCTTAGTGGTAGATTCAGATTATATTCAGATTACAGTGTGTAATTCCATTTTTAGAATGTTGCTTAGTTATGTGGTAATAACCCTCTCTGAGGGTGCAGTTAGAGGAGGTGTTTGATATCATTCATGTCTGACTTATTAAAATACATACATACAGATGAAATCAGCAAGTACAAAGGGGGACAAATCTGTTGAACAAAATTAAAATACTGCCACCTTTCCCTGCCCTGCTTACATTTCCAGTCTTACACTAGCTGATATACCAACATCCCAGATTTAAATTGCAACTAATTGTTGACTTCTATTTTTTTTAAGTGAAAAAATATATGAGAAAGGACTCAAAATTTATAAAAGTAAATATTCCAAATACTGAGAATTCCAGGGGAGAGGCAGAACAAGATTTTACAAAAATTCTGCATTGTGATGTATTTAATGAAAAATGTTATGAATGTTTTTTGCAACTCCTAAAACTATTCTTGGAATTACTTTTCAAATTATGATAAAACACCTATACCTCCATTTCACTGATCTCTTAAAATAACAGAATCAAAATTGTATCACTCTTTTCCTTGACAGCCTGACACAGAAACATTTTAAAATAGTTTAAAATTTTGAAAAACTCCTGCAAGCACTGAGAAAACTGTCTTGTATGTTTTAGGCCATTAATGATTGATCCTCAAGGTCAAGCAAATAAATGGATCAAGAATTTTGAGAAGGAAAATGGCCTGAATGTTATCAAGGTCAGTGACACAGATTATATGAGAACCCTGGAGAACTGCATTCAGTTTGGAACTCCACTTCTTCTAGAAAATGTTGGAGAAGAACTAGACCCATCACTTGAACCTCTGCTACTTAAACAGACTTTTAAACAAGGTACGTCAAAATTAATTTTGAACCATGAAGTAGATTACATTAATGTTCATCTCATAGTCTGTGGTAGTGTCTGATGTTTTTCTCATTACTCTCTGGTTTACTGCTGCCTGTGGTAAGAGGAAGGTAACTTCACAACAGCCTGAAGTTTTATTTTATTTTTTAATAAATATCATTCATATATCACAATAGTGGTTTTATGTGAAAACCTTCACCATGTCACTATAGGAGACTAAACAAAGACACTTGACTCTGCAAAGGGAAGATTCTCAATGAAATTGTTTTGCTTGTTCATTTTCATAGTTTTAGTCTAATACTAATATTTTACTAAATTTTGTACAAATCAAGAAAAACGGTCAAGGCATTTTGCTTAAGGCACATTTTTCCTGTGTTTCTCTGAAACTTGCTAAGTAGCTATGAATTTGGTTTTCAACTTTTCTTTCTTTTCCTCCTGGAAAAAGACAAAAAAATGCAGATAAACACAAATATGTTTTACTTCCTTACATAGTTTATTTTTACTGGTTTTCACTCAAACACTTTTTCCCCCCCCCTTTTTTTTTTTTTTTCTATTTCAGACAGGTAATTCA
>NW_008795909.1:12358859-12380897 GCF_000699145.1 Aptenodytes forsteri
AAAATTCCCTAACAAACTTTTTAGATATGACAACTAGAAACAGATTATCATGTTTACTGTGGGGTAAGTGTCCACAAGCTAATTAAAATAGCAGATGCAAAATCATTGTTTTTTTCATGGCAATTTTCTCCTGAAATATTCCTTGAACATTATAAAACTGTATAAATATTATTTGAAGTTTAAATCATTATTGTGATTTTTGCAATTTGACTGAGCTGCCAGACAAGGATGCAGAATTATGAGGATTTTGTTTTAATTTCATATGAAATAAATGCACAGCACCTCTGAAACTGATTATGGGTTTTATCTGAACCCTCACAGAGATACAGAGAAGTAGTTTCTGGGTTGTACAGAAATGTCTGTGCAGTTGGGCTAAACTCTGTTTGCTAAAAAAGCGTTTCCAGCGGTAAACAACTTCTGCATATCGCATGGTGTTTTTTCAGGCAGCAGAGATATGATAAAGGAAAACTAGGATGTACTGGCATGTGCAAAATGCTAAGATGTTAAAATTTAGACCATCATTTCCAAATACTGAACTGAAGTTATGTGAAGAAACCTATACTCAGAATTATAAACATATGCTGAACAGTAACAACCTACTTCATAGAATCATAGAATCATTAAGGTTGGAAAAGACCTCTAAGATCATCGAGTCCAACCGTCAACCCAACACCACCATGCCCACTAAACCATGTCCCTAAGCACCTCATCTACACGTCTTTTAAATACCTCCAGGGATGGGGACTCAACCACTTCCCTGGGCAGCCTGTTCCAATGTTTAACCACTCTTTCAGTAAAGAAATCTTTTCTGATGTCCTCATTTAAACTGAAGAGAACATTCACAAATATTTATTGTAGGAAGAGGGAGTCATCTTCATGGGCTTCCTTTACAGTCAGTGGAAGATTAACATTGACTGGTTTTTTTGTATGTGTTTTTTTCATTAGACCAGAATTAGAAGAGGAAAGAAATGCTCTCATCCTTCAATCTGCAGCCAATAAAAAGCATCTAAAAGAAATTGAGAAGAAAATTTTAGAAACCTTACATTCATCTGAAGGGAATATTCTGGAAGACGAGACTGCTATCGAGGTCTTGGATTCTGCTAAAATAATGGCTAATGAGATCACAAAAAAACAGCAGGTAAGGAGTGTGTGTATATGTGTTTTCCTTAACAATACGTAGAAATTAAATGTTAAAATTTGCAGCTAGCAGAAGGAATGCGACTAAGATGCAAAGCACAAGGAGGAAATTCTGTGCTTGTGAAATGTGAAGAGAAATAAAATTGGATCCGTTCTCAAATCTTCACTGACGGTTTATTCAGTCTTTAATTAAAAATATTTTAATGTATATGTATCTATCTATCTATAAAGACTGAGTGAAAAGTAAAAATTCTGAAGTTAAGGTAACATGTTAAGGTAAAGGAAGGAACGAATTTTTTAAAACGAGAAGAATATTCAGGGAGACACTAATAATCTGGGTGACCAATATAGGTATGCAAGCCCAGATTCTTTTATTACACTTGATGCATAAAATACCAGCTGAAGTCAATGAGAGCTAAATAACATTCGTAAGAGAAAAAAGATTTTTTTCTTTTTTTGTTTTCTTTAAGCTGATGTTGGCCTTCCTGCTATTTGTTAATGCCTATCAAATGTAATCTCAAAATACATCTGATGGTCAAATTTTAAAAAACCTTTTTGTATTCAAAGTATGGTTTTGTATAAAGCTGATTTACAGTAGAATAACTAGAGCTTAAATACATAACCAGTCTGAAATTAACCATATTTTTTAATATTGCAGAGATAAAGATTGATACTTTTGATGCTAAATGATGCATCAAGACTGTTGTGCCTCCGTTGTCCTTTGTTTTGACTATTGCATCCTGTAGTATAGGTAAATAGATCAGGCACTACTATGTTAAGAGCAAGGACTCATTTTAGTGTAGTTATCACCTACTGTGATTGTGCATTTTGGAACATAAAAGTTGTCTTACTCTGGCATTACAAAGTGCTGTACAGAAGTATTTTAGTAATGTTATTAAGTAGTAATATTTTTGTGCAAAAGAGAATATTTGAAAGCTTTTCTTTATCAACTACTATTTGTATTTAGATTGCAGAGAAAACGGAACTTAAAATAGCTGAATCTCGAGAAGGTTATCGACCTATTGCAAAGCATTCATCGGTGCTGTTCTTTAGTACTGCAGACTTGGCAAACATTGATCCCATGTACCAGTACTCCCTTAGTTGGTTTGTTAACCTCTTCATCATCTCTATTCACGATAGGTAAATAGAGTCTTTCTGGTGTAAAATAAGATGTTTTCATTTTCTTCTTATGAACAGTTGCCTCTGTTTTGAAAGTTTGAAAATTTACCTCTTAGCCCTCATTAAATGCAGGTTTTTGAAACAAAATATGATTTGTTAATGATGTAAATGCTCTTTTTAGTTACTGTTTGAGCAAACAATGAACTTGCAAGCATGTGCTTTATTTAAGTATTTTTAAGAATGTGACTTACAGAAAGGATGAAGTCTGATTCTGAACTAGGCTCCATTATGAACACTATGAGTGCCACCATCTAACTGGCAAATTGATTTCAGCTCATTATTTTGCTTGGGACTTTTAAAAGAGCTGTAAAACATTGAGTATAAATGGAATTTTGGGGAAATGGGCATCCAAGTCCATCGTGGAGCATGTGGGCCTAATATAATTCCTCTGCAACGCTAAATAGATTTAGATTTCTTAATTGATTTGCCTAAGTTATTCAATTTGAAATCTCAGTTTCTCACTTCTTTTCTTTTTAGTAACAAATCCAAAATTTTGGAGAAACGACTTCGATATCTAAATGACCACTTTACATACAATTTGTATTGCAGTGTGTGTCGATCACTGTTTGAAAAGGACAAGCTGCTCTTCTCGTTTTTGCTATGTTGTAATCTTCTCATGTAAGCTTATTTTTGTGAAGTCTCTTAATAACAGAAACTAATGATTTTCTTATAATGGAGAAAGGTATTGATGAGATAACATGTTCTTGTGCATATTGATAATATAGCCTTTGGAGTAAGATCATGAATGTTTGGGGTTTTCTAATACTGATAATATTTACAAGTGAAAGAGTATGCGAGTGCATGTATCACTACTATGTTTAGCCTTTGGACAGGTTACGAAAAGAATGTTCCTATGCTTACTAAAATCAATGGTTTTGTTGATGATACATCTTTGACTCCCTTTAAAGGACCTGGGTAGTGCTACATAGCATCCTATGTCAAGAATGATTGCTGTTATTTAAGAAAATGTTTTGGAAAGAAATCTGAGACAGTAATGTGCCATCCCAGCAACTTCTAGGCTTTTGTCTTTGTTTTTAATTTTCTCTCATCTTTCTCTTTTATCCTTTTGCATACATCATGAGATCTCAGATGCAGTCTTCCCTCTTCCACCAGCTTTTTAGTTTCATCTTCCTGGTTTTTGTGTGATTTTGTGTGAATACATTGTGAAAGGAAAGATAAGTTCAAAATTGCACGATCATAACTGTAATGTGCATACATATTTAATTACAATGTGTACACACCTGTATGTGGACCATTCTTCCTGGACCAATTTGTAAGGCTACTATATTCCCAAAACCTATTATTTTCTATAAAGCCTTTAAAAATCAGGAATAATTGCACTTTTTAAAAACAAATAAGCAGATATATACCATTTACCTCTTGAAACCCTTACTGTAGTCTTAATCAGTCATTTTTACCGTACAGTTTTTTAACTATATAGAATACTGAGATCTGATCTCAGCTGTTAACTGCAGTAAAAGTATTACTAAATGGCAGTGAAGCATAATTAATTTCAAACAACTCTTTATATTATGTAAAATTGTATCTCAATAACTGAATGTTATCCATCTCTTTTTTTAATATAGGGCTAAAAATGAAATAGAACATCAAGAGTTTATGTTCTTACTAACTGGGGGTGTGGGTCTCAAGAATAAGTACAAGAATCCAGATCCATCTTGGCTACCAGATAAGAGCTGGGATGAATTATGTCGTGCAAGTGAAATCCCAGCTTTGAAAGGACTGAGGTATAGTAAAATGTTGATGTGAATTAGCCTTAATTGTTTTTGACCAAAGCGTGTGTAACATGCTGAAAGAAATGTTTTCTGTACATTTTCCAAACCAGTGCCAGAATGCCAACATCGTAAAACCAGCCCCTTTTTCCATCATTAGGTTTGCTTCACTTATTTAAGCCAAACGGTCAGTTGGCTAATTATAATATTTAATTAAACTATTTTCCTAAATTATTTGAGGCGTTCCCTAAAGAAACTTTTCTCTTGTAATCTCTCTATGGTAGAGAAACAGTGTTTCAAGGGGGTCAATGGAGGCCAAAGAGAGTATATGTAGCAAAGTTCCACTGCAGTGCTGGGGGAGGAATTTTTCTGGTAAAATCTAATCTCCTGAAATCGGGAGAATTTCATCCTGGATTTAAATAGAATTTAACCCTAAATTCTGGAGCCGGTGTGGCTGTATAAGTCTTGCATATAAATGGCTGACAGAGCCTGAATATTTGGAGGATTTGGATCTGATTGCGGAAACACTGCTCTGTTAGAAGAAATTGTTTGGGGCTGTTTTGTGCTTCTCCCCCTTTGGAGTTTTAGTAGTGATGTGGATGATGATCCAGCCTTTAAATAGTCTGAGAATTGTCCCATTGCAGAGGACGTACTCTGTGTTTTGCATGAAGGAAAAAATTTTTTTTTCCCTGGTCGAATTTCCTGGTAGTTTTCTTCGTTGAATAGTGAAGTTTTCCTGAAATATGAGAGGCAGAAAATTCACCCAGACCTATGAAGATACAAGCAGTGCTGGCTGGAGGAATAGGCAGAACTTATTGTCAACTTGGAACCTTTCAGGTGGGGTTTTGTATGTCAGCAATAGCATGGTGGGAAAAGATTTTTCACTCTTCAGCATGGAGAAGCTCAACTGTAGGATTCTTTGCTGATGTAAATGTGGAGTGGCTTGTATGACAATACAATGTAATTGGCTTTTGATAAACATCAAAAAACAGACTCAGGTATTTACAGTAATTGTAAGTGCTTTTTTTCTCTAGGAGTCACATCTCTGAAAATATAGGTGAATGGCAAAAAATTTATGACAGCAAAGAGCCACAAAGCTTTCCATTACCAGAACAATTGAGTAATACATTAAATGAATTACAAAAGATGATAATTCTTCGGTGCTTAAGACCGGATAAGGTAAAATGATCTGTTATCAAGTGTTTGTAGACTGTTCCATGTCTTGTAGCATAGTTTGCACTGGTTGTTAAAATAAGTAATCTGTTCTTCATCATATTTTATTAAGAAAATATATGCTGTTCTTATTTTTCAGTTGAGCAATGCAAACACCACAAGCATCAGCTGAAATCTTTTGTCTGACATGATTTAATGCATCTTTCAGAGTGTACTCATCGTTCTAGTTTTCAAGTGCTTGTTCATCTTTAGGCTGTTATATACTCGAGAACAGGATATATTAGTCTGAACAAATACACAGAGTATGCAGTACCATGGGCTTTCTTTCACACAAAGGATTCCAAGGCAAAGAGAAATCAAATGTGTTTATTTGAACAGCCAAGGCGAACTTCTAACATGTTGTGCCTTTGGTGCACTTAGCAATTGTATTGTATGTACTTTAGGAACAATCAATGTTAGGATTTAAAGTACATATTGCAATTGCTCCTTAGACTTAATTAAAAATAATTACATTAATATTTACAAAGGGGAAATGTGCTGGTCCTCCACATCAGGTAAAGTCTGAATTTAAGTCTTAATGTAATTTAATATTGTGTATATGAGGTATGTTATCTTTTATTTTCTAAAAGCATTATTATGCCTCTTGCAAGGAAAAAAAAAAAAGGGGGGGGTAAAAAAAAGAGGGGGGGGGTGTCAACAAGAGGTGAAACCTTTGTTTCTGAAGCATTCTGCAAGAGTAGCCTCAAATCTGTGCAAAGCAGAGAGTTGTCTGTAGGCTCAGGAATTTAACTAATATATGGTACATAAAAGATGCTGTCAAATATGCACTTATGTTTAATTTAAGTTAATGGTTTGTATTTACTTTTTTTACCAGGTTGGTCCAGCTATAACAACATTTGTAACTGATAAACTGGGGAAGAAATTCGTAGAGCCACCACCTTTTGATCTAACAAAAAGTTACTTAGATTCAAATTCTGCAATCCCTTTAATATTTGTGCTATCTCCAGGGGCAGATCCCATGTCTAGTAAGTATACACAAAAAGTGAAAACAAAAGCGTAGTATAGCTTTTCAGATTAGGGACCTGAATTTCCCCTTCAATACACAGTGAGGATTATTTTGCACTTTGTGCAAGTAGATTTGAGTGCATCATGTCACACTGGTAAAATTCTGTGCTCCCTAAAAATGGGAATGGTATTTTAAACTGAATAAATTTTACACTCTACATCAAAGCTGTGCCATCTTATTGTATGTACGTTTTAACAAAATAGGAATAAACATTTTAAAATATTTTTTTACTGACATAACTTCTTTTTAATGAGGAAGTGCTAAAATCTTATGCTTTCTGTTCAAGGCCTCCTGAAATTTGCAAATGACAGAGAGATGGTTGGAGATAAGTTTCAGTCCATCTCATTAGGACAAGGACAAGGACCTATAGCTACAAAAATGATTCAAAAAGGAATGGAAGAAGGAACCTGGATTTGTTTACAAAATTGTCATTTAGCTGTCTCCTGGATGCCGATGCTGGAGAAAATATGTGAAGAGTTTAACAGTGAAAAATGTCATCCAGTCTTCAGACTTTGGCTTACTAGTTACCCTTCACCAAAGGTACATGCATTGCCAAATTTTCTGTATTTGGGGAAAGGAAAAGTTGATGACATTTTTAGGAAATACTTATACCCCTGAATGAGCTGATAATACGTAACTTCTCTGAAATACAATGAGGCTGTTGAAGAGATTAATTAAGAAAGGACACTTTAAAAAAAATATAAACATAGTAATACTGAGCTTCCTTTGTAATATTTTGATATTGTGATGTGTGATATTTTGTGTACTAGTGAATGGAACTGCATTTTGCCAGCATGTATAATTAAGAAGTTTTTATGCTGTCACCGAGGTTTTATTTCACGTGAATTCAAAAATTTAATTTTGCATTTTATTTATAAGGTGTTGAACACCAAGAAAACATGTTAAAATATAGGTTTGTTGTTTACAGCAAGGTCTTACTTTCTAGATGCCTTTAAGAATTTTTTTTAAAAGCTGTTGATGTTTAAAATGTAATTTATTACAGATAATTGTTTATATAACAAACACAGAGTAATAATATACTGTTATAACAATATAGCATCTATTCCACACTTTCTGAATGCAGTTTTGCTATTTTTTATTTCTAGTTTCCCGTAACCATTCTGCAGAACGGAGTGAAGATGACAAATGAACCTCCTACTGGTCTCCGATTAAACCTACTGCAGTCATTTCTTTCTGATCCTATTTCTGATCCTGCGTTCTTCTCTGGATGCCCTGAAAAGGAGCTGGTAACTTGCTGATCTCCTGACAGTTTTATTCTTTCTTTTTTTTTTTTTTTATTTTATCCACAAATATACTGATTTCTGTCCAGTGAATATTATAAGCTAAAATTTTTACTGTGGTTGAGTTTAGGTTTTGCAATGATAAAGGTGATTAGTTGAGAATTACTCTGCCAGGTAATTTCACGTGGCAATATTTAAAATGGTTTCTTACGCTTTATTAAATTACATACATGTTACACACACACACACGTTACACAATGTACATAAACTCTGAGCATTCATTGGTAGGGCATACCTATCATTATTGAGATGGTAAGAACTGAGAAGATCTTTTCTTGCTACCAGGGACCAGTACTGCAGAGCCCATGTGTCTTATTGATAAGTGATGAACCACTTAGCTAATCACTACCTGTGAAGGAAGTGAAAAAACAGTGGGATTACTCAGAGATAGAGTATGGTAATCAATATACATAGGTATAAGTGGGTGCATCTAAGGACTTATATTAAACAATACATCTGTATTTTATATTTGTCTAAGGAGCCTTAAAAATAAGTATCAGGTGCTATTTGAATTCTTATGAAATCAGCTGCCCTTTACATGGAAGAAGAGAAAAACCTTGTGTAATGTTGAGGAACTAGCTAAATGTGCTTGCATATGTGTGTGTGTGTTCCCAAGTCAAATAACCACAGCATACTTAATAGTTGCCTGTATTTGTACCTTAGATGGAGAGGTAATCAAATGGTGTGTTCTCTGTATAAGTTACAGACTAGCATGAGCATATAGGCTAGTTATAATACTTTTTTGTTTTGTTTTTCTCAAAGGTATGGGAGAAACTGCTCTTTGGAGTTTGTTTTTTCCACGCTCTTGTTCAGGAGAGAAGAAAATTTGGGCCTCTTGGTTGGAATATACCCTATGGATTTAATGAATCAGACTTACGAATCAGTATCAGGCAGCTGCAGGTAAAATCATCTATTGCTACCTTTAACTCTGATCTTGCGAAGCATAGGAACGAGCTGATAGTCAAAAAGGAGCAATACATTTAAGTTACATCAAATGTTCATAGATTTTCATTTCAGTTCAGCTACAAAGGCAAGGAATGTCAATCGTATTATAAATATTTTCAAAATTACAAATGAAATAAAATTAAAAATTTTTCTTCATGAGGTTTAGAATCATACAGACGTATGGAATATAATGAGTATATATGAGTATAATAAGAGTTAAAATTGTCATATATGAGCTCACTGTGTTTTAAGTAACACCATGTCAGTGACAGTCACCTATTATGGTGGGTTTTGTGGTTAGTAGGAGGAATTTTTTTTCTACATGTATACTGTTAGTTAAACAGAGTCTCAGACTATTTTCCTTCCCTAAAATGATCTTTAGGCCCTCTATAGGAAAGTCAGGAGAGCTAAAACTGTGAATAACAGAAGTTGAGGCTGAACAGTTGGAAAAGTTACCAAGAAGTTAATGAAAGAGATCAGAGTGTTCTGGAGATTGGAAGAAAAACTCTGTGAAATGCACATTTCTTTGTAACACAGAAAAGTGTCCATCTAGAAAGTTTTAGACTGGAAAAACTATCCACTTGTAAATAATTCAAGAATTACTTTGATGACTTACTAATTTAGATATTCATGAGGCTTTTACTACTAACTCCTCTTTATTTTAAACAGTAATTTTACCTGAAAAAAGATTTCAGAATTTGAATTTCCAACACTTAAGGAGAAAACTCCATAAACTGCAGTTTTGCATGCACTATAGCTTCCAACCCTTTAGTCTGTAGGTCACACTTGTTCTGCAGATATTTCAAGTCTCTAGAATTACTCACATCTTCTGTTTCAGTTATTCATAAATGAATATAGCCATGTTCCTTTTGAAGCTGTATCTTACCTAACTGGTGAGTGCAACTATGGAGGCCGAGTGACAGATGACTGGGACAGACGTTTACTGCTGACAATGCTGGATGACTTCTATAATCCAGATATAATTGAAAATCCTCGTTACACTTTTTCTCCCAGTGGCAACTATTATGCTCCACCAAAAGGCACATATGAGGACTATGTTGAGTTTATTAAGGTAAAAAGTAGCAACAAGATTTTGAACTGTTATAATGATGATGTACTAAAACGCAATTCTTAAAGGCTTCTCTGCATTAAAAAGGTAGTTTTGCAGCATATTAAACTGTGTGCTTGGCTTCTTGCCTAACATCCTGTATGATCCTTGCCATGATCTAGAACGTTTCTGAGAGGGAGAGGGAATCAGTAAGTAGACAGGAGGACCTAGTATAGATAATCAAGAATTCCTTGGAAATGGCTTTCTGTAAGTAAGGTGATGGCTCTATCACCAGTAATACTGTCTGCAAATATCTGCCATTAAGGTCCTTATCCACCTTCAATTGAAGTCAGTGGTAGTTTTTTACTCAGCTTCTTACTTGGATCTAATTCCTAGCATGCTGCTTTATCTCATGCAGATATTTATTGTTTATTTTATCTTAGGGTCTTCCCTTTAGTCAGCAACCAGAGGTATTTGGTTTGCATGAAAATGCGGATATCTCAAAAGATCTTCAGCAAACTAAGATCCTCTTTGAATCTCTGCTTTTAACACAAGGAGGAGGCAGTCAGGGAACTTCTGGAGGTGGTGACAGCACTCTCTATGAAATTGCAGATGATATTCTCAGCAAGGTATTGTATTATACCAATGACTCCAATTTGTCTTTTTACGAAGCAGAAATTCTTTAACTAGAATCTTTAGTGTCAAATTGATTTCATGTTGGAGGAAAAACCTCCTGGGAGGAATTTAGTGCAATATGAAAGTAATAAATAGGTAGGAGATAGGAGACAGAGAGAGAAAACAGAACAAACACAACTTGGAAGAACAGTTGATTGATTCATGTGAGCAAGTTTAAAATTAATAAAATTGAAATGTATTCCTAACTTTTCATAGTATGACAAATTCTAGGTGGTTTTTAAAAGATAAACATCACTTAAAAAACCATGTAATTTTTATTTGGTTTAAACTACTAAATACTGTATTGATAAGATAGTCATCAGAAAGTTTAATGGTATCTATTGCTCTGCAATTTTTCACATCTGCATACTTTTGATATAATACCGATGCATAATGATATATGGAATCATTTCCAAATATGTTGTCATTTACAGCTTCCAAATGATTTTGACATTGAAGGTTGCTTAAGTAGATATCCTGTGAGATATGAAGAAAGTATGAACACTGTGTTGGTGCAAGAAATGGAAAGATTTAACCAGTAAGAGTGTTATATTTTATTAAATGTAACTGAAATAATTCCATTCGCAGAAAACGTTTTCCTGCGAATCATACATTGTAAACCTTATGTTGTGTGAAATATGTATTTATTTATTTTGTCCCCTTCTAACTGTCTGCAGTCCAAGCACTATTACTCCTCGTGGAAAGTCAGAATGTAGGATAGATGTCAGGAAAAATGATCTAGTGGCAAAATGAACTGAAAGAGAAAAATGATAGAAGAAGGGAGTCTGAGGAGGCACTTGGAAAAGAGAACGTGAACAATATTTTTGTTCCTTTTTTTTAAACGTCACTTTCTCTTTCACCATATTTACCTTCAATTATATTTTATTTTCTTCATATTTCTGACCTGTAGGGTAAAGAGGTTAGAAACTAATACACGCACAGTTATAGTTTATGAAACCTTTTCCTTGATAGTTGGAAATATTTCTGCTTAGTTCTTTATTGTCTCATATGCTTCTGTTTTAAATATTTCCTTTTTTTCCCCTTTCCTGATGCCTTTCTTCCTGTACCTTCTTTTCACAATTATTCTCCTAGGATCACAAACCTATAATCACTTTTATTTTTCTCTTGGGTTCTCTGTCTCTCTTTTGACTTTGTTTCCTAATTTTCTTTCTTATCTTCGCCTGCTCCTCTATTCTTTCTTCCTTGTTTTTCTCTGTTCTCCTTCTTTTCTATTTGTCTCTTCGCATCTCCCACTTCATTTTCTCCCAAACTTTCAATGATGCTCTCTGGCCTTCAGTCTCCAAGTTTTCCTTTGTTGCAGACCCTACCCACCTCTTCTTTTGTAATCTAAACCTTTTTCCTTCATCTAGTATATGGTGTATACATATGGAGTTCCAAATTTATCCTCTTACCAAACAATACAGAGTATATCAGAGATAACAAAATAGTTTATTAAACTGTTCATAGTTTTAAATAAATCTGCACAAATGCACAAATCCGTGACTTTACAGATGTGGCTAATTATGCAGTTATATAGCAGCTATACAAGTTCTATAGATGGTTCCATAATCCAGTTTTTTCTTTTTTTTTTTTTATTTCCCCAGTGAGGATGTAATGTTTTACAAATCATGCAAAACATGTGAAAATTTTGTTTTACTTTTTAATTCTAGTTTAATCCGAACTATTCGTATTACGCTAATTAACCTGAAGAAAGCCATTAAAGGACTGGTTGTTATGGATGCTGAACTGGAGGCTCTGTGTGGCAGTCTACTTATTGGAAAAGTTCCTGAGAATTGGGCGAAACGTTCATACCCAAGTCTAAAACCATTAGGGAGCTATATTCTAGATTTTCTAGAAAGGCTGAAATTTTTACAGGTAACGTACAAGAGGCAGTACTACCAATTATTTAATCTACTTCTTCATATAATTTGTCCTTTACATTAAAGGAGTATTGGGAAAGGAGTGATAGATTTCGCTTAGATTTTCTGAGTACAGTTATGTAGAAAATGGTCAAACAATATGGGATTTGTCTCTTTCTGATTACTGAATGTGTCATTTTCCTCTTCCCAGGATTGGTATGAATTAGGGAAGCCCACGGTTTTTTGGCTGTCAGGATTCTATTTTACTCAAGCTTTCTTAACTGGAGCTATGCAAAACTATGCTAGGAAGCACAGGATCCCTATTGACCTTCTGGGATGTGAATTTCAGGTAGAGATAAATTATAAACGCATATTTTATTTTTCTGAGTCCTGATATTGCAGTGAGATGTAGTAGTAAGTAAATCCTGACTGGAAGGTTCATTTTGCAACTAACTCACTGCAATTTGAAGACATACATTTAATTCCTTGGTAAGGTAGGCATGTTAAATAACATCCGTAAAAGAGGTGCATTAAAAGTAGTTCTATCACTGGGCCTGGACCTCCACTCAAGAAAACAGCCTATAGAGTACACATTTGTCTGTGTGATTAAAACCTTATTTTATAACCTACAATAAAGGTAATTAACAAACCCACAGAGATCTGCTATCTTTATATTAATCTGAGTCCTGATATTGCAGTGAGATGTAGTAGTAAGTAAATCCTGACTGGAAGGTTCATTTTGCAACTAACTCACTGCAATTTGAAGACATACATTTAATTCCTTGGTAAGGTAGGCATGTTAAATAACATCCGTAAAAGAGGTGCATTAAAAGTAGTTCTATCACTGGGCCTGGACCTCCACTCAAGAAAACAGCCTATAGAGTACACATTTGTCTGTGTGATTAAAACCTTATTTTATAACCTACAATAAAGGTAATTAACAAACCCACAGAGATCTGCTATCTTTATAGTTTTGTATAAAAGTAGTACTGAAAGGAAGGTATTACTATATTATTCTCATTTTGGATTGATCTTCTGAAAATCGGCTATTGGCATAATACCTCAAAAAGCAAACAGCTATAACGGTTTAATAACATGGAACGCTTATTTCTTGTAGGTTATTCCTCAAGATACTGCTGATACTGCACCAGAAGATGGTGTTTATATCCACGGATTATTTTTAGACGGAGCTCGCTGGGACAGGACCAAGTCAGTAACAAAGTGGTTTACTATGCTTCTGGAAAGCTTTCTTAGGTGCTCAAACAAGATCTGTTTAAATATTTTAAGTGATACTTCTCATATTATTGAAATAACACACCAAATGAAATACTCTTTCATGCATGGAAAATGGAGAAGAAAAAAATAAAAAAACCAAGCAAGCAACAACAAAAAACACACACCAAAACCCTCTTTGGTTTAACACCAAGCCACAAATAATTACTTTGTTGCTTTCTCTCACCAGGGGAATGTTAGCTGAGCAGTATCCCAAATTGCTCTTTGATATGATGCCAATCATTTGGATAAAGCCAAGTGAGTATAATTTCTCTGAAGTGTGAGCTATTCGACAAGAAATTGCAACAGTGAATTCCTTTTTTACAGAGAATCAATGCTCATACCCTCACCAAAGTACTCAAATGTACGCAGAATTCATGTGCATCTGACCTATGACTTTTACATTAAAAACTGGGCCTGCTAGCTTGACTCAGTCCCATCTCATCTGAGCGATGGGCCTGTCCCTCTCCCCGCAGCTGTTTATAATTATGGATTAGACAAAAGGACTAGTTAAATTAATTTTTTATAAATATGTTTAGGTGCTGCCCAATCTATTTTTCAATCAAAAGTTAATTTGGGTAGGAAAGCACATGGTGCTTGAATTCCTGGCTCTACTCGAGGAGAGCTTTTAATTGACTTAGAGACTTGATGTTTTACCTGACATGATTTAGAAAGGTTTGCTCAGGTTATTTTTAGCTGCTACGCTAGTTGTCTGTCATACTAGTAAGATATTTTCCTAACTCTTGTTTTCTTTGATCAGGAGCAGTAAATCCCTGTTTTAATTCATGCACTTAAGCAGGACTTTCTACTGCAACTGTTGCAACTTAGGTGTTATTAGCTAATAGGCAGTCTTACAAAGTTTCCACTTTTCCTGCCTGTGCTTTCTCTTGAGGTTGGATGAATCTATTCAGACGTGCATGATTTTAGACTTTGCACAAGTTGCATGTAAGCAGTCTAGGCATACAAAGAGCTCCTGCAGAGTTGTGTCCTTGGATCTCAGGTGACTTGAATTGCAGTTAGGTTCTGTGGTTGCTGGACCAGAATTCTTGTGGAGCTGTTAAAAGCTCGTGTATAAAACTATGCTTTAACTATGTAACTATTCAGATTTTAATGTGTCTTTGAATGATTACAAAGCTGGTAGAATCACAGAAAGGCATCGAGTCCTGAAAACAAATTGTAATTAAATTAGTCATGTTTAAAATCAAAACAAACCACAGAAGAAAATACAAAAAAAAGGCAGATGATTTTATTATATTACTGTCATGGTTTAACCCCAGCCGGCAACTGAGCACCACACAGCCGTTTGCTCACTACCCACCCCCCCCCCGGCAGGACGGGGGAGAGAATTGGAAGAGTAAAAGTGAGAGAACTCATGGGTTGAGATAAACAGTTTAATAATTGAAATAAAATAAAGTAAAATAGTAGTAGTAGTAGTAGTAGTAGTAGTAATAAAAAAAACTGACCGATGCCCAGCCAGTCCCCGAGCAGTGGCCCCCCCGGCCAGCTTTCCCCCAGTTTATGTACTGAGCATGACGTCCCATGGTATGGAATGTCCCTCTGGCCAGTTTGGGTCAGCTGTCCTGGCTGTGCCCCCTTCCAGCTTCTTGTGCACCTCCAGCCTTCTCAGTCGGTAGAGCACGGGAAGCTGAAAAGTCCTTGACTTCATGTAAGCATTGCTTAGCGACAATTAAAACATCGGTGTGTTATCAACATTATTCTCATACTAAATCCAAAACACAGTACTGTACCAGCTGCTAGGAAGAAAATTAACTCTATCCCAGCTGAAACCAGGACAGTTACTCAAAAAACAATTTTGCATTTTTATTTAGCTTTAAGGACGTTAACTGTAAATACTTAATATTTGTATGTAGATTATGTTTGTATCAATAGATCTGCTGAATGTAATAAATTATTTTGGTTTTTTTCTGAAGCTGCAAAATCAAACATGAAGAAGTCTAATGCGTATGTTTGCCCACTCTACAAGACAAGCGAGCGTAAAGGAATCTTATCTACTACTGGACATTCTACTAACTTCGTCATTGCTTTGACGCTTAACACAGATAAACCAGTTCAACACTGGATCAAGCGAGGTGTTGCATTGCTCTGCCAGCTGGATGACTAACTTTTGACAGTTCAGATACAGACTTCACAAGATCGCGTTCTTTTTGTTGGTTTAATGAGGAAGTGGAACATACTGTGTAAAAGAAACATCTGGACTTTTTTTATATTAAAAGAGGGCATGCAAATATTTTCTGATCCTCAATATTTTGTCTTAAATAAGTATGTATTCTTATTAGCATCTTTACAATCTATAAAAGATACAGCTAGGATTTTAGCCTTTGGTAATATTAATGTGTAAACATCAATTTCATGCATTACTTGAATATCACAAAATATATCTTAATAGAAAATGAAAATAGCCTCCACTTTCTGAGAGAAACATTACAGTTAATGAACTTGAAGCATTAAGAGTGCTGAATCATGTGAGTGGAAAGCTAGTAGGTAGTAAGTTCTGGGATTTCAATCGGGATTTATATATAGCCTATGTTCTGTCATAGCAACAGCGAATATTGCAGTATGAGAAATCATTTAACTATCTATAGTAGGTACTTCTGATGTCTTCCTTGCTCAGCAAATTCATCTTTTCAGGATTTAATTCAGATATTCTGATTTTTGTAAGGGTGTTTTTCCAAATAGTTTCCGTGAAGAATAAATGATAAAATCGCCCTTATGACCACCTGCCATAAAATGTTATCTGTTTCCCTGTTGCTCCAGAGAGGCAGTCCAGTTTCAATTCCTTCACTGATTCTGCACTGTTGTTTTCTTTTAAAGGGAAAAAAACAAACAAAAAAGAATTACTCAAGCATTCTTTCTAGATCTCCTCTAGCAAAGAACTATTTCCGCCTTGCATTCAGACACAGCCATCATCATTTCTTTGTAAGGATCCCTCCGTAAAATACAGTAGGAGTAAATTAAGCACATGAAAGTCTCACTCCATCCTACTTTCACTATTATAACTAGGCATCTATGTCCTTAATTTCCCTGCTTATTGTGTGTTACACCAGCATAACTTTTCAGCATGGGTCTGTCTTTCTGAAACTGTGCTTTTCCCTCTAGAGACTCTATATGTTTTTTTTTTCTTTGCTTTTCTATTTAGTATGTGAATTGTGATTAAGCAATCAGAAACACATGGTAATTTTTAATAGAGCTCTTGCTTGATTGTATTTGCTTGTTTATGTTTACTTTCATTGTTTTTAGTTTTTCTTTTTACACTGTCTTACTCTTTTAAGTAAGCTCCTAACAGTATCTTCAGTTTACTCCTTTAGGAAAGCACTAAAGAATTTTCTTTCCATAATGTAATAGTTGCTACTTATAGTTCTCAAATTCTCATTCCAAAAACTGTTAACAAGAGTATTTTTACAAAGAAACTGGACTTTTAATTCCTGCTTTTGCTGACACCATTTGTCAGGTCAGATTATTAAACATAACTAACCTATATGAAAGAAACATGGAGAAAGTCCCAGAGTATCTTATGATCGGGTATTTATAGTGAGCTATTAATGGACGTAGGCTCCACTGAGATCGTTTTCAATCCTGAAAATATCACTTTCAACTTAATAATCACTTCTTCAAAGTGTGAGGTCTTCCCTCTTTCAGAAGGTGAGGAAAACCAGTATATTTTCTCAATTTCATAGGAAAATCAGTAGTCTTTTTACAAAAAAGAAATTGTCTAGATTTAAAATGTTTATATACTCATTGTACTATAGGCATAATTGAATACCAACAGTTACTTGTCTGTATATTTTGTTAATATATTTCTCTTTTTTGCTACATGTACAATTACAGAGCAAGGCCTTGCAATCACACATTAGGTGGATCAGGTAACAAATTAAATGATGCAGGTTTACTATGAATTACTGCTGCTCAACTTTAAGATGTTTCTAGAATTATTCCAAACTTTGTATGTGGCATGTTGACAACTTCCTTCATTTTGCTGGGCTCGTTCATTTTGCTAATTTATCTATTTGCTTTCAGTTTTACTTACTCATTTTATTTTACTTTGCCCTGTATTTTTGGTTGTTTTTTTCAGGCCAACTCTCTTGAAAGACAAGTGGAAGTTTTGATAAGGTAAAACAGATGAGAGGTTTGAGCCTAACGGAACATCGGTGATTTCAATCTGTAATAGCATGTAGCTGAATATACAAAAAGAACAGTGTGACTGCTTATGCGTATAACAGTGTACACCTACACACATTATACTATTTAATGATTGATTTGATCATTAATAATTTTTATTTCTTCTTAAATTTTAACATTTAGACTTAACAAATCATATCAAAGGGATTAATTTCTATGCTCCGTTGTTTGTATTACAATTTTAAAAGGGTAAAAATATTTTTAATTGAACCCTTTCAACTTGGCAAACTTTTTTTTTTTTTAAAACTACTGCTATTCTTAAGGTTTTTTTTTTTGAAATTCACTCCATTGTGGTTACACCAGTGTTTTTTATTTCTGCTTGTATTTCAATATATATTATTGCAGTATTTTTTATATATCCCTTACAAGTGTTAGAAAAAAACAGGCATGCATTGAAGAAGAATGCAGAATTGTAAGTTTATCTGTTCTAAATGGCTGTAGATTATGCACATAAGGTGGTAAAGTTGGTCCTTTTTCAAGCATGGAATTTGATGTTGTTTCAGTTGGAAGGCTGATGCATGTAATAGCACAAAACTACAATACTTTCCTGACTATGAGATATGGCCCTAAAGGTATCTTTGTTGAAACAGTTTGAACAAAGGCTACTATTAAAAAATTTCATGTCCTTCACTTGCCCTTCACTTCCAGGCCCTCTGTGAACAAACTGAAAAAACATACCAAGTCTTACTGCACATCTGTTTTCCTACTAAGGAAACATTAGAGCACAATTGTGATGATATTTGAGTGTCTAAAAGACTTAAGAGGGAATGACTATTTATCTGAAAACTAAGTTTTACTTATTTTTGTTGCTTTCTTATAAGTAATGCCAGAACAAGTAGCTATTCTGTATGTTCAGTCTGTGGAACAGAGAGAAAAGCTAGCTCGTGCTATTGGAATAGAAAACCTTAACTCTGTTCTAAATAGAGTAACTCTTTGCATCGCAAACTTAAATACTTGGGAGAAGGCTGGAGCTTGAGATGGAGAAGTTCCGATTGATTTATTTTAAACTATGTTTCATTTCTCTTGATACTTAAACAGCGATTGCTATTTCTATTACTCCAGATTTAACCTGAAGATTTAACATCTGCTTCCAATTAAAAAGCAGTGTTTCCCAACGAAAAGTGATCCAAGTTGTGCTGATTTGCCATGTATAATTCTATATATCTGTTCGATGATGATTCAGATGATGAAATCCCTACCCAACAAGCTATTCAGGAAAGCTTACAAGATAGGCATAAAATTGAAACAAGTGGCAGTGCAACAGAGGATGAAAGGTACCAGGTTATTACTTCTATTTTGTGTGTTTTCTTGGCATTATTATAAGCATGTAGTAACCTTATTTTCCTTTGTGACTCCATATGTTGTATTGCTATGACCTTGTCTCATGGATACTGGAAACCACTGGTAGCTCACTTGTTCTGAGTTCTCCCTGAAAAAGTATACCCATTTCCTCAAAAATATGGAATGTATGAAACTTTCAGGTGACGTTTTACATCAGTGTCTAAATGAGTACAAGGCTTTATGAAGAAGGTAAGTATGTGATGTAAACATAGATTGGTATGGTAGCTTTCCCTCATTTTAGTATTTAATTGTTGGCTTTTGTGTGAATAATCCAATATTTATAGTGGCAGGGGAAGACCAACAAAAAAAGTGTTTTAATGTGTTAAACCCTGACAAAACCTTACAGAAATCTAACATGTAGTCTAGACTTGAGTATTTAAATTAAGGTATAATTATATCCTGAACTTCACAATAGTTTTTACTTCTCACTTTATTTTTGTTCTGTTTATGCAGTTTCCAGTATATTGCAAGTAAAGAACATGGAAAGATAATTGCAGCAATTCGGACAGTTAAGTACAAATACACCGCACTAAGCCTATACCCCTAGGAATCACTTGGGTATTGCATTGTTGAGCAATGCCTGCATTTTAGGTGTTTGATCACCTGATTTAAGTGCAGTTTTTCTTTATGTAGTCTTGGGAGGAGTAAGGCAACTAAAAACGGGACACCCAAAAGCTAACTTATTAGATAGGAACATGGTACTGGGATGGGTTCAAATGTCATTCCTCTCAGAGATTCCAGTACTTCACCTCCTGGAATTAGGGGAAAATGCCAGGCCTTTTCTGTAAAATAAGCAACAGGATGGCAAGGCCCTAGTCAATTAATACTTCATAAAAGCATTTGCCACTTTGAGAGATACCCAGATTAAAATCTCTTCTCTAACTGAAGAGTGTTCCAGAATAGTTCTTTAACTGCCAAACTTGAGTGTATTCCAATATGAGATGCTCTTAGTCTGCTCCTCTGAAACTTCTACTTTTTGTGGTATAATCAGTTTATATACTGAGTCACAGAGATAACTAAACAATGAGCGTTAGTACAGCTGTTTGGACAGTTGTCTGGCAGTGGGAAACCTTCAGCTCATTCCTTAGACACATCATAGTAGTTACAGAGGTATTTAGTGGAGTAGGAATCAAGAAACCAAGTCTTTTCTGGAAAAGCAAATGCTATAAATGTTCCATACACAATGGAGAATGTGTCTAAACTCTAGTTACACTTGCTGTCTGGCCTTATGAATATATAATTCTTCCAT
Source organism: Aptenodytes forsteri (assembly GCF_000699145.1). Lineage (NCBI taxonomy): Eukaryota > Metazoa > Chordata > Aves > Sphenisciformes > Spheniscidae > Aptenodytes > Aptenodytes forsteri. The sequence goes on from NW_008795909.1 coordinate 12,379,032, forward strand.
ATGTAGGAGAACTTCAGCTGCAGAGATTGAGAGCAGTCTGTCTCCTCACCCTATAGTTGTAACTAACAGAAGGACAGACTGTCTTCTCCCAGGAATGACAGGATAAAAAATGAGAGCAGAAACCAGGCCTTTACTTAAACAGGACTTCCAGCCAAGAAAGTTTTGCTGTTTCTTGATGAGATACAAAATTGAAAACATAATCACTTATGTTGATTAAAGATCCAATAAGACTGTTAGTAAAAGCAGGAATAATGAGATAGGTCTCATCTGTGAAACCAGCTTCATTTTCCTTTTGCCAGCCTAAATATTTTTTCTTACAGTTTCACTAGGACACCTGTATATACATTAAAATTTCATGCACTATTGCTCATGAGAGGGTTGTATTTGAAATATTTTAGTCATATTATTATAATAAGTTTTTTTCAATGTATAATTCAAAATGCTTTGTGAGTCAATGTCAATCATTGATTGTTCCATTCATGTAAACCACCCTCTGAGAAAAAATTGCTTTGACAAAGCAAGTTGTTTATTCTAGATATACTGATGGGATAAATGGCACACAAATTAGTTGCCTGAATTTTGTTTTAGGATGAGTAATGGGATATGTGTCTGTCTTAAAATACTACAGGCCAAGAAGAGGCCTTGATGAAGTTGGTGAGGCACAGTTCTGCTTTTGAAGAAGCAGATTGGCAAGGCTGGCTTCCTGTGCATGAAGCTGCAGCACAGCTAAATAAGAACATCCTTGAAATAACTTTGAAAGGTACAGAGTCCTTCTGGTTTTCCACCAAAAAGTTTTACATAGTCGGGTTTGATGAATCATCCAGCTTCAAATATGTTCTGCTTTTCTGTATTTCAGCCTCTTGTGCCATTACGTGGGAACAGACCACTCTAAAAGGGGAAACACCTCTCTTGGTGGCAGTAAGAAATTGCTTTGTAGACAATGTCCGCTTTCTCCTGCTCAATGGCTGCAATCCCAATGTTAAGAATGAAGAGGGAGATTCTCCTTTAGTTATAGGTGAATACCTTATTTAGGGGTGGAGAGATGAGGGAATGAGGTGAGATTATAGTTACGCATTAGGTTTCAATTTGACATATTTGACTTCAAATCAATATCTAAAATATTTTGCTATAAGGAGCAAAAAATGTTAACCTCAGTATTGAATGTGTCTGTCTCTTTTTCTTAGACGATATCAAGACTTTAAATGAGCTGACAATTCAAAGTTAGGGATTGTCACCACAAAGTTCTTAGCATTATTTATTATTAAAGTATTACCCTTATTGGTCTACTAAAGTATGGGAAACATAGAACTAGGAGAAGCTAAAAATCTTTCCCTGAAGTCTGATGCAATGCAGTGAGCTCCAGATGCCTACCATTTTCCATCCCTCAGTTGCAAAGAGTTTGAGGTTCAGGTTGACCATACATCTTTTTCCTCAAAGAATCAAATAGCTTTCTCGATGAAGTGCAGAGTGTCTTCCTCTTCCTTGGCATCATTTATGCAGTGGTGCCAGATAACCAGGTCCTCCTGCTTCTTCATGCTATTACTGTTCTTCTTGTCTGCAGGCATAAAACATTCATATTCTCTGCTTACATGGTATCTCTTTCATTGCATCAGCTTCTTTTTGTCCAAAAACCATGGTAATTGGTTTTGATTTTCAACAATTATAGCAAACCAGCCTGATTTATCTGCATTACGTAGAGCGTAAAACAGTGTGTGTCCCTATTCAGACATTGTTGGAATTAATCCAAGTATGACAAGTGAAGAAGCTAGCCAGGCCTAAATTCTAGGTTCACTTCTCTCTGATTTTTTTTTTTTTTTTTTTTTTTTTTTTTTTTTTTTTTTTTTTTTTTTTTTTTTTTTTTTTTTT
>NW_008795909.1:12381077-12384976 GCF_000699145.1 Aptenodytes forsteri
GCTTCTCTCTGTTTTTGTTTTTTTTTTTTTTTTTTAATTGAAGAAGAAGGTCTCATACCTAGTGTCACTCTTAGTGTGAATGCCATTTTAATTTGATCATGCATAAGAACTGTAATTCTTGATTTGTAAAGAACCATATTTTGCCAAGATGTTTTTCTAAAATGTTCTGTGTTCGTTTCATTTGCTTCCTTCAATTTGGGCTATGATGCTGTTATTCTTACTGAGTCCTGGCCAAAAAAAGGAAAGCGTATTCTCATTATCTGAGTTCTAAAGGAGCGCTGTAAGTTTCTTGGATGAACCTGTAAGTTTTTCTGTACTGGAAGGGTGTTTTTTTCAAAACTATTGTTAAAGGAAGAGGAAAAAGCCTACCAACCATCTGTAGGACCCCCAGTCCATCCTTTTGAAATGACTAAAGCTTCTAGTCAGGGCCACCTGCTTAGAGAAGAGGTAGAGAATTCCTAGGTGCTTTTGAAGTGCACTATATTAAAATGCACCATCCCCCAAGAAGGGGATGTATGGGATTTATCTAAAGCAGCTGTGTAGGTTACAGATAATGGGACATCATAGGTTATAGTATGCTGTCAATGGTATTTCAAGCAGCTGTGGCACACGAAGCTTCTCTGCCTAATCTGCCTCAGTGAAGGACACTCACTGTTCTAACCCGCACAGCCTGGAAGATCAAGGAGAGAAGGAGGGAAAGGCGTTGCTTATTCATTCCATCCACTGGAGCCAATGCAAATTACTCTTTTAAGATCCTTACTGACTTAACAGATCAGGCTTATTAAGCTAAGAAGGCATATGACATAGTAATTTTAAACTTTGTTTCATATTATGCTAACTGCTTATGAAGATTAAATAGAGCTCTCCGAGCAGGCCAACTCCTGACCGCACCAAGTCCCTGTATATGATCTCCATCTAGTGGCAAGGAAAGTTGCATTCTGTTGCATTATCAAACACAACAGAGGATTACAGAGAGAAAAAGAGATTACCATAAAATTATTCATTTGTATAGTTAATGTTACCCTGGAAACAAAGAACAGACTTGTTGATAAGTTAAACCTTTCAGTGTAGTGTGACATTTCTTAGTATATAAGTAGGACTGCCAGGAACAGCTCAAGCTTTCCTGGGCTGCCACATAACACAAGCCATAGAGCCTAGAATAGTATCGAATAACATTCTGGCTGATACTTCGCTTATTGTCTTACAGCAATTAAACATGATTCATATGAGATTGCCTCCTTGTTGATAAGTTCTGGTGCAAAAGTGAATTTGCAGTGTGTCCACAAGAGGACTGCTTTACATGAGGCAGCCAGACTGGGCAAGAAGGATCTGGTGAAGCTTCTCCTTCATTCTGGAGCAGATCCTGACCCTCGCAGTGGATATGGGCTCACACCTCTAGCACTGGCTGCACAGATCGGACATATAGAAATTATGGAGCTCTTATTGCAAAAAGGTGAGACTTTATTATATAGGATGTTATAGGAAGAGAAGGCTCGGGGTGGGGGTCTATCTTGTCAGTGTTATAAATATCTAATGGGATGGTATAAAGAAGACAGAGTCAGATTCTTCTCACTGGTGTCCAGAAACAGGACAAGAGGCAATGGGCACCAACTGAAACCTAGCAAATTCTGTCTGAACATAAGAAAGCACTTTTTTCTGTGAGGATGATTGAACATTGGAACAGGTCGCTCAGAGAAGTTGTGAGTTGTATCCCCATCCTTGGAGATACTAAAAACCTGGGACATTGTCCTGGGCGCCCTGCTGTAGCTGACCCTGCCTGAGCACAGGGTTGGACTGGATGACCTCCAGAGGTGCTTTCCAACCTCAACTATTCTGTGGTTCTGTTTTACAACTCAGTAGATTTGATTTAGTAATGTGTAGGTTCAGTGGTGGTGTTCTTCAAGTGAGTAGAAATTGTAAGCCACATGAAATGTTTAAAGCCCAAATGGGACAAAGTGAATCCTCTTTCTGACAGAGAAAAGTACTACTAAATGCAGAGGTAAAAAATTGGTCTTAGCTCAGTAGCCAGTAAAACTTTGCATTACTGAAGTGAAAGGAAATGAATTGTTATCATGTTACTGAGTGTACAGCCTGTAGTGTTAATAGATCCAAACATATACAAAATATATTTTTAGAGATTACTTACTTGTAGCAAACTGTAGTAGTCATCAGTGAATGCTTTGCAAAACTGCAAGCAAATCTGACACATTGCAGGAGATATTTTGTCTGCATTTTTGGATGGCATCTTAATTTATTTGAAGAATTTGATGACTCCCAAATTGCGTGAGTTGAGGTCCGTCTAAAGAATTCCTAGTATCTAAATTTCATGTTATAAGATATAAATATATGTGTGTGTGTGTATATATATATACACACACACACACATATATATTCTCTCTAAAGTAGTTAGCCTATTTACACACATTTTTATTAGTCTTCTGAAAGTTCTGTGATTGGATTAAAACTGGTTATTTTAAGATACGCCTTCAGAAATAGCAGCAGAAGTAACTTTCCTTACTAAAGAAAATTAAATGCTGTCTGCACCAAGAGGATTGTTGTGATGTAGTTAAGTAAAGGCCTGATAAAGACTACATCTTCATAATAGTCAAATAATATATTAATATTTTAGTGAGTAGTTGTAATTGGTTTTAAATGCAATATTGTTTTCTCATGTAGACAGGTCACTTTAGGGAAGGCCTGACAAGACATTTATGGTGGGGAATCTTATATGATGGCTCAGCGGTGCTGGAACTGGATTGTATAAACTGTTTTGATACTGGGTTCTCTCATATTTACAGTTATATGTGTCTGGTCTTTGTAAAGTAGAAGAATTGAAATGCATTTTATCTAAGCCAAAAAACAATTGTTTGTATGAATAAGAACCAAACCCCTTGCTTGCCTAGTTCTAGTAGCAAGTCTTGCTGTGTAATTGTGTTCAAAGCGATTTGGACCTTCTTGTTCCCAGGATTACATAAACACATCTAAAATCAAGGATCTGACATGAAGGTTTAGGCCCATAGTGGTTTTATTTGGTGAAGAACAGAATTCACAATACATGTTGCTGGAGGGTTGGAGATATTAATTACTGCTGGATATTTACAGTGACTACTGTGAAAATCCTTGATGCTTCTTTCCAGGTGCGAATGTTCTTTCACAGGCAATGGATTGTGCTTCTGTATTATTTGAAGCAGCAGGAGGAGGAAATCCAGATTCTCTGAGTCTTTTACTAGAATATGGGGCTGATGCCAATGTACCAAAGCACTCGGGTCATTTGCCAATCCACAGAGCTGCATATAGAGGACACTTTCTGTGAGTTAATATACTTAAAAATCAAGTAATGGGTGACACCAGAAATACTAATTTTGCTAATTCTACCTTACTCAAAGCAGGCAGCAAATCTGTAGTTTTGTAGAAGGAATTCTTTTTGACTGCGTAAATATGAGTTTTCTGTGTCTGAATGTAAGAGACCAGTCAGGATAAAATCTTTATCATTTTAGGATGAACGTACTAATTCCTATAGTATTTCCCCACTTGGCACAAATAGTAACACTGTCCAGCCTGATATTGAGGTTCTTGGGACGTCCTCACTCTCTTTGGGTATGCATCATCTCCACCCCATCACAGGAAGGTAAACGTACTAAATAACCCTTATCCCCTAAGTCTATTTGTTTATCCCTTGTCCTGGTTTTGGCTGGGATAGAGTTAATTTTCTTCCTAGTAGCTGGCACAGTGCTGTGTTTTGGGTTTAGTATGAGAATAATGTTGATAACACACTGACATTTTAGTTGTTGCTAAGTAGTGCTTACACTAGTCAAGGACTTTTCAGCTCCCCATGCTCTACCGACAGAGCAGGCTGGAAGTGCACAAGAAGCTGGGGGGGGCACAGCCAAGACAGGCGA
>NW_008795909.1:12385302-12400443 GCF_000699145.1 Aptenodytes forsteri
GAGGGCTGCTGAAATTTATTTATGCAAAAACCCCAACCGATAAGTGAGAAACAAGTCTTCAATACTAGGAATGTTGCGTTGTGGTTAAGAATCTGAGGATTCTTAATTCCTATGTTAATATTTAAATATAATTTCATTTATATAAATCAAACTTAAATGTATTGTATATATTAAATTATGTATTATATGTATTCATGTAATAATATATTATGTTCTATTAATTCCCTAATTCCTATAGGTTAAGCAGTAACACTGTGCTCTTGACATTCAGGAAAAACTTCTATTGAGAAGGAATCATTATTCCTTTAGCAAGGAATGGGGTTGTTCATGAATAATAGTATAATAGAATAATATTTTATGTGTAATAGGTGTAAAGTCAGTATGCTGGCTAACAATTTAATTGTTAGCAATGAAAGTCAATGCAGAGGTATAGCATGCAGTGGTACTGATTTGGTGGATTAAGACAGTTGCATACAGTCATGATGAATTCTGAAGCCTGGCAACACAGAGAAATTCAAAGATTGAGCTAGATGAACCAGTATGTTTAAGATTCTGAGATTTTTTTTTTTTTTTAATTTCTTCAGAGCCCTAAAAAATTTAGTTCCAGTTACTAATTTTGATGCCATTAAAGAAAGTGGGATAAGTCCAGTTCACTCGGCAGCAGCAGGGGCACATCCTCAGTGCCTTGAGTTTCTCCTCAAATCTGGGTTTGATGCCAATTTCATGCTGGATCAAAGAGTTCGCAAGGGGTATGATGACCACCGGAAATCAGCATTGTACTTTGCTGTTTCCAACGGGGATATCTGTTCAACGCAGTTGCTGTTGAATGCTGGAGCCCTGCCAAACCAAGATCCTATCAACTGTCTCCAAATAGCCTTGAGAACGGGCAACTATGAATTAATGAATCTACTGCTCCGACATGGGGCTAATGTCAATTACTTCTGCAGAGTGAATACAACGCATTTTCCATCAGCTCTACAGTATGCTCTGAAAGATGAAGTCATGTTAAGAATGCTGATGAATTATGGGTATGATGTGCACCGCTGCTTTGATTGCCCTCAGGGAAACAGTTTGCATTCCCAGTACGTGACTGATGGATGGACTTCTACTGTTATCAAAGATACAATGGTGAGTATATCAGATGGCTTCACATGTTGTTTTACTGCCAGTATCCTTCCTAAAACTAAATGCAAGTGTGCTTAATGCAGTGTCAGAAAAGGAAGTTTTGAAACTGTGAGACAGTTTACACATAAAGGCAGGAATAAACAAGGCTTTAAAAATAAATAGATGATGCCATGAGGCCTGGTTCACGACAGCAAATTATCATAAACAATATTTTTTAATTGTGAAAATATAGCTAATGATATGCTAACGATCAGTACAGAATTGGCTCTCCAGGGCAGTCTTGTCCATGCTGTGAAAGCAGGGACTTGCAGGCTGGCTCGCTGGGTTGTCTTGTATCGTAACACTGATGCTGGAAGGCTGTCTGCTGGAAGGCTGTCGTAAGGACCCCCTGGAGCTGGCATGATAAGCGCTGAGCAGGAATTAACAAACCTGGACCAACCTAAAGAGGTTCCTGGAGACACCCACCAGGGTCATTGTTTTGCTGTTTGTAAAGCCCACTTGAACCTAATAAACCCTTCTTTAACCTGAAGATAAGGGGGTGTGGCATGCACTGGGCTGGTGTGTCCCCCTGTTCAGCATGCTGGGACACAAGTCTAGATTCCACTTAGGGGAGTGGTAGCACTTCTTTTTAAGTACTTAGTTACCAAATATACAGCTGCTTAAGTTCATTTTTGGATCTAGTACAAAATAAACATCTCTCAGATTTTCAGATTGTGCTAGCGAGGCTTAATGCAAACTGTGACAACCTCTAAAGCTCCCCTGACTGACAGAACACTCACTCTTCCTGGCATTCTGTTGAAGTTATTTAATTGCTCTTGTCCTGCAGAGGCGGAAGTAATATACAGGAGTATTGAATATTATCCTATTAAACATTTTGTTTCTATCAGTTCTGTGAAGTGATAACCTTGTCATGGTTGAAGCATCTGTCTGGGAAAGTAGTGAGAGTAATGTTAGATTACGTCGATCACGTTAGTATCTGCTGGAAGCTAGAAGCAGTTCTCAAAGAACAGGAACTCTGGCCAGACATCAATTTGATTTTAAGTAAGTATCTGATGTTTACATCTGAAATGACAAACAAGCTGTTTTGGGTTTGGGGCCTTTTTTGTTGGTGGCATTTTAGTTTTCATTTTCTTTACCTCAGACTGGTGCTTTTCTTGACCCCTGTTAGGCCAAAAGTTATGTTTTGACAGTAAGAGACCTCTTAAAAATCAGTCTGTGTAGGATTTAAACTAAGTTTCTCTCAGAAGTCTGAGAGAGTTAACTGCACAATTCATGTAGAGCATTTGGGAACTTTAACTAGAATGTAGACAACACAATCCCCTTCAAGGGGAGAAAAGCTTTTCCCCCCGCCTCAAGTTGATGGAACAAATTGAATGAATTACTGCTTTTAATTAAGTGATTTAATTCTAGTCTAGATTAATTCTATGTCCTTTTTGTTTGTACGTAGATTAAATAGTAGTGACTCAGAATTCTACTTTTAGTAGCTTCTTCAGACTGACAGAAAACTGGCACCAGTTATTTGGGGTTAAAAGTACATGCCCCAAACTTAACTACTTAAACTTGCATTAAACTACATTTAGCCAACTTGACAGAAACAAAATCTGTTGATTTAGCTGCCAGTGATTATAAATTATCTGAGAGACGTATGGGCTGAGGTAAAAAGGCTAGATCCCGACAGGTCTGGTTTTCCGGGTAACAGAGTACTGAATAAATAAATTGAACAAAATTTAATAAATAACTTACTAATATCAATCTCGCCTTCTCATTTCTAGCAAATCCTCGCTCTCTGAAGCATCTTTGTCGTCTGAAAATACGGGAATGCATGGGCCGGTTGCATCTCCGTTGTCCTGTCTTCATGACCTTCCTTCCACTGCCAAACTGCTTGAAAGACTACATACTATACAAGGAATATGATCTTTATGGACAGGAGAACTTCGTAGGAACCTACAGCCTCAACTGTACATAATTACTAGTTCTATGTTTTGAAGGGAATGTTGACGTGGATAAGACTGTCTTATGCAGCTGCTTTTTTCTTTTGGGATTTTCTCTCCTATGTATATTAAGGAATACCAGCATTTCCCCCCTCACCCCCTGAAGAAAATGGGGAGAACCCCAAAATGTAAGTATTGGTGATCCCATTCTACATATCTGCTGGAATGTAAACTATCTGAAAGTTACGGCAATAGTATTTGAAATGCTTAGTGTGAAAAGTTAAGGAACTGTAAAATGTAGGGCTGCAAGCCTTGTGTTATTGCTAAGTTAAAGCTTGTCGTAACAGGTAACACTACCCTCATGGCAGGGTTAAACTCAGGATTTAGTGAAAGGTCAGGGATTTAACTAACACCAGGAAGGGACATAGTTCCTTTTTCTCTTGTACCTCCCTTTCTCTTGCCAAGAAGCTGTTTTAGTTTGTGAAGTCCTGCATTGAAGTTCTGAAGAGCAGCCGAAGTAGATTTATTTTTTTTCACCCACTTAAGCAATCCCACATTCTAAGCAGTGAAACGGGATTAACAGCTATAGAAACCTCTGCTTATCACAGCAGCTAGTGTGAAATACTGATGTTTCAACAAGAAGGCACTATTTCTGAAAGACATGTTAGTTCTGCATCTCATTCTCAGGTATTGATGTGTCTCACCCATTATGTATTTTGATTGCTCTCTCTAGAACTAGGTTTTCCTTTTACAGTGCTGTCCAAGGGCACGCTTGCAATTTTTGGAGTTTCTCTTCATATAGTTGGAGCTTAAGCTTTTGGAGCACTATCTGTCAGCAGTCACAGTTGTCTTAAGGAGTCTTACATAGTACGCACAGACCCACAGCATGCCCGTTCTTTCTAAAAATACTGCAGATGTCAGTCCATATTTTAGAAAAAAAATGAAGTTCATCAACACACTTGGCATTAGTAGTATTTATTCCTTCATTATCAAGTAAGCATAGAATTTTTTTTCTCCTAGTTATACATGCATCTTTATCATGGAAGTTACATAATTCAAAAGTCTGCTTTTCCCCAGAAAAATCTACAAACCTTATAAAATACAGATTTAACCATAATGTAGTTATGACCCATTGCTTTTTACATGGTGTTTATCGTACAATAAACTAACGAAGCCCGTGAAGATAACGCATCAGTACCCATGTTAATGGTTGTGCTGGTATAGCCCTGTACGTGTGAATTCTGACCATTATCATAACCACAGCTCTGCAGAGTGCTAGACGTTGTCATGTGACTACAACAACATGTGCACTGAACAGCCAGCTGCGATGGTAAGGATCACCTTCTGCTGCCATTCAGTCTTTGATTGTTGCAAAAGCAAGTTATCAGCATTCCCAAGTACAATAACTTCCTCTGAGGTTGTCTGGCTAATATGATTAAAATTAAGAGAATTGAGATATGCTTTGACAACAGAGGGATATAACTGCATGTGAAAACTTCTTTAATGGAAGGGAACACATCCGGTCACTGATAATGGTACTTCCTGGAAGTCAGTATTATGAAAAATGCAGGAGGTTTTTGCATCGGTACAAATCCCACCCAGAAAGTTACTACAGTTAAGCTTTTATTTAATCTACAAAATGCTGACTGAAGCCCTGGCATAATACGTTTACTATCCATGTTTCCAAGATTAAGACACAACAAGCAAAGTTGACGTAAGTATGCCATTGGAGGTTTTTAATACAGCTATTCAGGGAAAATGTGCAAGTCAGTCTCAAACACTGCAAAAATCACTGACACTTCACTAGAGCGGGACCAATCCAGATCATCATCATAAGAATTTGACCACTCCACTCTTACTATAAAAATGACCTGAAAGATCGTACAAAATCCTTGGCTTGCAATATAAACTTCATTAGGAATACAAGTGCATTCACAATGACACACTGACTTATTCTTGTTGTGACAACTTAGATACCACTGTGGCAGGAAAAAAAAAAAATCAACTTACTGCTTGGTTAAAAAGAAAAGCCTCGGAGACTAATTGACCTGCAATAAATTTTGTAAAATAGAGCAACAGAAAGAATATAAAATATCAGCTCTTGCTGTTAGACTAGACAATATCTCTACTAAATTCACTAAGCGGAGGCAGGTTTTCTTTCTCTATATGAATTATTTCCAAAATAACAGGAGACTCCACGGTAATGTAGTTTTCTCCATTGGCTTCTCCTAAATTCTGTGCAACTAATTCATCAGAATTTGCCTTAAACATGCACACAAATGTGCTTCTTTATATCAATGTACATAAATTATATCTTCATAAATAGCTTCAGCTGTTTCAGGATTTTCAGCTCTGGGTTTATATCCATATAAAGGTGAAATCTGACAGCATTGTAGAGGGGGAATGTTCCTTAACTCTTAAATACTACTTTACTGTTAGACAGTAAATTGTCTTGATAGAATTTCAAACCTAAACAGATTAAGGAAGTAATAGACTATCAAATTCAAACTAGTTTACACTACCTGCTCGTGACCAATTATATACGGCTAAGTTGTATATGACTCTTAACTTGTTCTCCGATTTAAACTTGGAGAAATCTCTTAGTGGCCATAGAGGAGTGCTAGGTATTACCTATAATGCAATAAAATGCATACCCATAAGCACACTTTATATATTTTGATATTCATGACATACATAAAGAATGTATGTAGCTTGAAACAACTGGCAGTGAGACTCACTTGGTCTGCAGTGTGTAAATCTACATAGCGTAACAAACTTAACATCCCCTTACCTAAGGGGAAAAAATGTGGCAGTAACTATGAGGCTGCAATTAGCAACATAAAAAGTTAGTCCTAAACAGCACTGCTGATTCAGTACCTGTACAAAGTCACTCTAAAAATCATACACTTGAAAGAATATTTTCAGGAGTGTCTGAAATAAGAGTAGATGCACATGAAGCAAACTACAGCTTTAGCTGGAAGTGCTTGAAAGATCAGCCTGTAAGTAAAAGGCAACAGGAAATACTGAACAGGAGAAATAAATTACAGGAGAGGAAACCAACCAGTAATTCACTTACAGTAATAAAATGCTCAGGTGGTGAAATCCTGCTGCAGTAGTTCCCAGGAGAACATGAGGTGTTTATATTAAAAGTCATACTCTCAAGGAAAATACTAAGCACTTTTTTTTTTTTTAATTAACAAAAATGTTTTCCAATGAAGTAGTTCTAAACCTCATAGGAAGAAAGGGGTCAAATAGTTTTTTATTTTGGGGAGAAGGGCATGGACACCTCAGCAGCTATTTTTTGCCTTGAGGTAGGTCTAATTACAGAGCCACATGCTCCTCCCCTTAAGCAAAACTCAGTAATTCTCACCCCCACTGCTAACTCATTGCACCGTTCCCGTTTAACTTCCTCATCTCTTCCGACCTGCCATGTGCTTTTGCAGCTTTCATCCCTCTCCCAGATGCTTTTACATCTTTTTGCTCATTTTACACCAGTGAAACTCTCCTAAATAAGCAACACCCCACCCCCCATTTCATTCATGCATATCAACCTGTTTTCTTTAACCACTCTCTTCAATCATGTCCCCTTTTTTTAGTGGTTAAGATGAGAATCATCCAACACAAATGAAATGCACTTGACTCCCATGCTGTCTGTTTTAGAAAACTACATTTAATGGCATAGATGGAAAGCCTGAAAAGCAAATGGAATAATTCCAGTCATGTATTGCTAAATCTGAAAAATCCCCTATGACAGTAAATTCCTCTGCCAACTTTATTCTCCCGCTTTCTTCCTCATCTTTGCAGATTTATGTCTAAACAAGTAATGGTAGGTTTCAAGAAAAAACAGTAATTCAATTTCCTGACATTTCTTCAAAACAGGCTACACATCAGAAATGCTTTTTGATGAGATTGCTGATCTATTAACTGTCTTCCATGTGGAGCTAGGGCTATTGCAGCTAAACTGGGTAACACAACCAATCCCACTCTGACAAGCCGCGGGACTGGATTCTAGAAACTGGAGACCACTGCTTTCATATTCTTCCTGTGCTGTTTCAAAACTACTTCATCTTCTGCATGTACTTGAGGAAGATACAGTAAGACACAGTAACCTTGAGCTATGCTGTCATACTATTTGATAGAAACTAGAAATATCAGTAAGTAAAAACAAACAAACAGAGAGAGAAACATGAACTGGAACGATTTGCAGAGACAAACTGGCTGCCATGCAACTATCTGTAAGCCTAGATTTAGGCACAAAAAGGGGAAAAAAACCCAGATTTGCTGCCTCTGTACATTTTTGTTGTCAAGAATAAAACCAGTCTCTTAAGGATGAGAGCTGAGAATAGAAGACTAGATAAGAAATAAAAATGCCACTCTTTTTTAGAAAAAAGCCTCAGATTTGTGTGGTCGATGTGACAGTGTGCTAGCCGAATTTGGCCACAGGGCAATGCCATTTGGCCTGACAGGGCAACAGCAAAAGCAGGTATTTCTGCAAGTGACTGGCTACTCTGGGGATGAAAAGTGTACTGCAAGAGGAGTTGCTAACTAACTCAGGAAGAGAACCTGGAGGCTCTCTGCTGCTCAGCCTCCTGCTCCACCTCCTCTTTTAAGGCAGGAGTACTGTGACCCCTTGGGAGGCTGCTCAAGCCCTTCCATAGGCTGTGGTGCCAGTAACATCTGCTCCGAGAGCTGCTCTAGCTCCTGCTGCATAGCAGCCCCAGTGCAGCAGACTCTGTTAGTCCTGCCCAGGCGCTGCAAGGGCAGGCACCGCTCCCCCTTCTCTCCTGTGACAGGAGCCAGATGCAGTGAGCTTCTCCATAGAAATTCGCATCTCCAGCATAAGGGGCAGGAGGAGACTGCCTTCTTTAGCCAACACAGGGCCACTCCAGCGTGTGAGGAGAGCTAAGGACACTGATCCCTCTATGCACCTACAGCCATCTAGCAGAGAGGGCCTGACATTCCACACTCACTTTATCAGCTCTGAGCAATTCGGCTATGAAGGGCTGGGCCATCACCAGCTGATGGGGAGATATTCTGAAAATTGCTTCCATTCCTGAACACCAGAAATGCCCTGCAATGAACTGGAAAATGCTCGTAACTGTTATAACTTGGAGTATAAGCGTATTCTTCTCTTTCTACATTTCCTGTTATTTTCATGCTGCTATTAGAGAGAGATCTTCTGTTCCCCTGTATTTTAGTATTTATAGTAATTAGTGCAAAAATAAATATTTCTCTTCAAACAAGTCTTCTCTTCTGGATCAAAAGGTGAATGCACATTTAGTACTGTACAAAATAAATATTACACAGGCTATGGAACACGGAGTTCAGATTACAAGCTGTAAACAGACACTGCTTTGAAAAATGCTCGACAGGATTGACTCTAGGCTGTAGGATTAGCATAGTCTCTTACTTCAGAGCTAGTAAATTCTGTTTGCAAAATCAATTTCCGTAAAAAGATTTAAAGAGCCTCAACTCATTTTCAGTAAGTGTAGTGTACTGCTGGCAAGGCATTTACATATTCAGAAGATTTTTTTCAAGTGATGGAATTCAAGATGTTCCTGCAACTCTAAGCATGTTTTATAAAAAGTGAACTCAAAGGCTTACAGCTTTTTATTACACGTACTGGGGAAAACCAAGAACGTGGCACTTTTGTGCTACAAGAATATATACATTATTCTTATCATTTGATAAGGAATGCTTTATACATTCCTCATGCAGCAAAGTGCAACTGCGTCTCATCAGCTCTTATCTAGGTCTGACAGTATTTTTTTCTCCTGTTGAAAGAAGTCTTTCAGCATTATATTCACCAAAAAAATCACGACGGTATCATACAGTGCAATATGAAACAAAAAATAAGATCTTTCTGTCTAGAACTATTGCACATCTTACTGATGTTAATAAGGATTTTTCTTCTACATCTAAGAAAGTTATGTGCAGCAAATTAGGTAAAGCTTAGCACTGTCTTATTTGGACATCCACTTGTATTTCCAGCAAGGTGTTCTCCATGCTGCAGGGTAAAGAACAAATTTCAGTGTACTGCTGAAGTCCAATGAGAGTTTTGAGTTTTGCTTCAAGAGCAGTCAACTGCACTGAGAGGTAAGTGGGGATCCCCCCCACCATTTTTTTCCATACTGCAGAGAAGCCTTGAGAAAACATCATTTTGTAATAAACATGGCAGCATCACCATGCTTCATCTGGCATACAGAAGAGAATTATACTGGCATGAAAACGGAAATCACTTAACTGAGAAAGAAAAATCAAGGTATAATAGGGTCTACATATTGTGAAGTCTTTTATATAATACAACAGACCCTCCACCTACATTTCACTTCTTGTAGAACTTGTGCCATTTCACCAGGGATAGCCACGATTCCAATTTTAATAAAGTAGACAATCTTAGGCTTCAGATTCTCTCTTCTTCTTTCCATCTTCTCCTAAATCACTGTCTTCCGACTGGCTACTGCTAAGGACTACAAATTGTCCTTCTCCACTGCTCTGGTTCGATCTGCTGGAAGCAGCGATCAACCGGCTTTGCTCCTCTAAGTCCTAGTTTGAGAAGGGGGGGTTAGGAAAGCAGAAAAAAAATACTCACTTTAAAGCCATCTACAACCGAAACAGGATACCGTTATTATGATTTGTAAACTATCTTTTGATACTATCGATGGACAACTTTCTGTACAGAGGGAACTGAAAGACTGAATAGGAAACCAAAACATTTACATTTCGGTAGCTGGCATTATTAGAACAGCTAACACATTAACACATTTGTACCTATGCTCCACACAACACAGCAGGTCAGAACAAGTGTCTGTCTGTGCCTACAGCCTGCTCCCGGCAGCCCCTTCCTCACCCTGTAACTGAACCCTCGTCAGCAAATGCAGTTATTTTGGGCCTGTGATAGGTGTTCCTTCAAGCACTGCTCTTAAGTACTCCCATAAAGATGTTTTGTGGTTTATCTCCTCAGAAGAGCTCTTTTTAAAAACTACTATACAAAATTATACAAAATCTGCACAGGAAATACTTCTAATGATTAACTGAATTCCATAATGGTCTATGAACTTGTACTCAAGAATGTGGTAGTGGAGCTTGGAATACAAAACTGCAAAAGAAAGAAAGTAGAAAGAAAAAAAGAAAAAGAGTATTAAGAAATAATGGTGAAACGTACCTTTTCAATTTGTTTTTGTTTATTCAGTTCTTTTTGTTGTTTCTCTTTGACTCTATCTATTTCTTTTTGCTTTTCTGATGCTTTTCGATCCTAAAGGGCAAAAATGTAAATAAAGTAAGTAACAACAGCCTGAGATGTTTGATACACTACCAATTTATGACAGTTTGCTCAAAACTGTTACGCCACTGTTTTGATTATTCTTCTTTTAAAGGACTGGTATGTTTGTTAAAGGTAGCAAGCTGAATCCTATCTTTAATATTGTTCCACAGTAGACACTGATCAAAGTCTTTTTATCTCGGGTTTAAATTCTAGAAAACAAATCCCTTAAAATGCACCACAACAGTATTACTGCATCTATATGCATCTTGTGGAATATATTCTACTACACATATTAAATACACTCTCTCCCTTCCATTCACAAGCATCCCTTGCCCCGAAAAGATTCTTACCAGTTCTGCATGAAAAGCTATCTGTTTTGCCAGTCCAACAGAGTCACAAATCTAAACAAACACAAAACAGATTGGAAATAATAAAAAAGACTCTAATAAAAATGCCTTTAAAATTAAGCCAGATTCCCAAGTTAGATATGATAGCATATTAAGCACTTGCAGGTACTTAGACTGTCAGGTTTAACTGTTTTTCAGTACATACACAAAATACTCTCCCACAGAAATCCCTTAGACAGCTTGAATGGATCTAACATCTTGGAATCCCCATCAGGTTCAAAACTGATACAAGTATAGCCATCACCAATACCTTTTCCCCTTCATTATTTGATTCAAATATATAGCAGACGGAAGTTTGGCGGCTCTCGACTCTCCCTCCTGAAGTTCTAAGCACAAATCCAAAAAGGCGCTTATTCTCCTGGTGCGTAGCATACAAGACTACACTGGGCAAAGGAAACTGCCAAAAAGGATCAAATATGGAGATATTAAAACTGGTTCCAAATGTTTTCTATATGAGGTTTCAATATACTGCACGTTAATGACTTCAATATCATAAATGCACAACCACACCAGAAGAAGTTACAACCTGACCAAACACGCAATTATGAAACACAAACAGTAGATTAGAAGACAAGGATTAAATTATTCAAAAGATATAGGAAAACTTCTAAAACCACACTCCACGTAAGAAAAGGGGACCGCATTTGCAATGCGATTCAGTCATCTTTCTAAATGTGAATACACTCCTTTTTTTCTTCTTTAAAGAGACATCATTCATACAAATGACAGCTGTGACTAGGCTTTCAGTATTTGGTCCCAGGCAAAGGCACTACTTCTCCAAAACCTTTACTGCAATAAGTTCAGCTCTCCTGAATTATTTAAGTAAGAAAAAAAAGAAAAAAAACCCCAACAAAATGAACAAACCACGTATCCTCATTATTTTTGTTACAAAAAAACTACTTTGCATTCTCATTCCTAAAAGAGGGTGGACTTAGAAATTTCAACTGTATCTTTTTAAGACTTACCAAAGGGTAAGTTTTTTAATTCTGAAGGCCCCTACTACACCTGCTATAAACTGACTGATAGGATGAGTTTTTCCTGACATTAAATGATACTGGACATATACTCAGTTGATGTATCTATCTCACCTGTAAAAGCTTACAGCTTTGGGGCAGTTTTGAACTTTATGTCACAAAGGTAAAGAAAGAGAAAAGCGCTACTTGAAATATCAAGACATTTTCACATGCTTTGGATTTCCTTGTATGGAAATGAAAGTAATTCAGAGTCCCTGAAAAACTGAATGTTTTTAAAAGAAGACCCAAAGAAATTAAATGACAGACCATAAATTGTGCATAATGAAAAAGAGGCGGGGGGGGACACAGAGGCGGGGGGGAACACTTTGGAAATATGAAAAATAAAGACTGCTATTACTGAAGAATTAAGCTGGCCTTATTCGATATCCTAAGAAGAATTCCACTTACTTCTTTCAAGTGCATTTTTTATAAAGAATTAGAAAAAACCCCACCAAACCAGAAACTGTACAACACTCTCAATGCATTAAAAAAACAAAAACCCAAAACAAAACCAAAAGGGAACACTTTGGAAATATGAAAAATAAAGACTGCTATTACTGAAGAATTAAGCTGGCCTTATTCGATATCCTAAGAAGAATTCCACTTACTTCTTTCAAGTGCATTTTTTATAAAGAATTAGAAAAAACCCCACCAAACCAGAAACTGTACAACACTCTCAATGCATTAAAAAAACAAAAACCCAAAACAAAACCAAAAAAACCAAACACCAAGCAAACCCTTTTGGACTTCAGAACTAATGTGACTCCAACCTTAATGTTACCTCTCTACTAGCAATATAAATATTTATAATCAAACCTGTTGTTAAGATACAATATTATGTTTTCCCAAGATTTTACCCTATCAAATCGGGGGGTGGGGGGTGTTTCAAAAGCCTATGTGACCTATTGAAATCACTCCCCTTAAACCTGATTTGCTAGTGTTTTTCTGTCTGCTTTAAATGTATGCATTAGTCTCCTAATTTCAGCATAAATTTGTCTGGAAATCTCAGTGATTTTTGCTAACATCTAATAATACTATTTTTAAAGTAGAAGAATTGCATTGCTGGGTATTTATCTTAAAATGTAAAGTTACTTACTCGTAGTCTTGTAACTTGTGTCTGTGGATCAATTAACCTAAAAATTTGTTTTTAAAAACAAACCAGAAAGTAAATTTTACCAAAGTGAAAGATCATTCTGTAAATAAACATCAGTAGAAGTCAGGAAGCAAACTTACTTTAAACAGTCGCAAGTGACTAATAAATGTGATTCTGTCATCCTGAAAATGTTATGGATGGCACGAGCTGCTAGTATTTGACGCATGGTTTCATAAACAACATCTGGACTTTCATCAGACTTCACCTCCATAGAGCCAAGAAATCTTACAATAAATAACTGATGAAGAATCAAATCTAAGACAAAGAAAAGTACTGAAAAAGTGAACTCCATTTTGGGTTTTCCATTCAAAACCAAAGCTGGACCGCAGTCAGGAAAACTCCGAACTTCTAATAACTTGGAAAGGGATTGCTCATACTTATGAATTAGAGGTGCAATTACTAAACAGCAAGTCACACATCTTTTCCTTTGGTTTAATGAATACAAAAGATGCAATGAATTCTTTTTAAAACAGACTTTCAGACAGTAGCCTGATTTAACTCAACTTGTCTAATACACTGCTAATGTAACTAAGCATTCTAAAACTGGTGTGAAATTAGAAGAGAGAAGCTATACATGAAAACAGAAAAATAATTGTCAAATTCTATTTTTTATTTTGCATTGAAATAAAATTTTTGTTTTACCTTCTGTTTCAGATTTTGAGCCTCCAGATTCACCAAAAGGATTTGTGCGTCTATTAAAAAATGAAAACATTAAACCAGGAGTCAGATTACAAGAACCACTAATGGACAATGTAGTAGTCTCATGCTGCATCAAATAAGAACACATAATGACTTCACAGACTTGTAATCCGGAGGAATAATGTATGATAAATCATAAGGACAAGCAATTTAATCAGGAGTTAGACATAAATTGCTATATTTGAGGGCTCAAATTTTGGGAAAAATACCAGATACCGTTGTCCTATTGCTGCCATAGAGAGTTTTGCTCACATGGTACTTTTTTATATCTGAATTAAGTCCGAGTCAAAACCTTGTTAATATTTGAAAAGATCTGGTTTTAGGGGATGAAACGTCACAGAGCAGCTTCAGAAGTACAGCCAAAAGCTAGTCCTTTCAGTACTCCACAGAAGCACCACACTTCTCATCACTGTCTCAAGTTGTTGAATTACTTACTGAGGAGAAGTCACTGGTTTTGTTTCAAATGCAGCTTTCTGAAAACATCACTGGGGTTTTACTCCTAGAGGGTCAAGAGAAATGTGGCTATTTCTGGCTCTCAAAGACAGAATTGCTATCGGTTACAATGAAAAGTGAAAATACTCTAGGCTTCCAAGTCTACATTTTTCAAAAGCAGTAAAGCAATGCTGAAAAGAGCATGAGGAATGGGAAAATTTTATTTAAAACTTGGAAAAGAGGAAAAACCCCTTTCTCTTTGGCTAACTGCTAGCTGAAAAACTATTGTCAGGGTTCAATAAGCTTCAAATTAGGTTTTATAGGGGAGTAATGAAGGTGTCACCTCTGAATAGATAGTGTTCTAAAAGGAAATTTCAGAACTAAGAGAAAAAAACCTGTCAATCTCTTGTTCAGTTACATGTCATACTGCCTGCCCGTTTTATTTTATCAGTGAAATCTTTTACCTAAGAGATACCTAGTTTAAAGTAACAAAATTGTTCTAGATTGAACTCCGAAGTCAAGATTGCATTGCTGCAATGTTTATATAACATGGACTCAATCAAGAATCATCCCATTAAATGCTGACCTGTGTAAATATGCTAAAGGGAAATTCTTTCTATTAGCATCTTTTATTGCTCAGACTTTTCTTGTCATTTAAGATTAAACTGGAACAGTAAATGCAAAATCTCACAGGATCTCTCACAAGGCAAAAATAAAATTTAAATATATGTCATCAGTATCAGAAACTAAGGAAAGTCTGGTTTGTTTTTTTTTAATAATTAATACTTCTAAAGTAGCATGTTGCCTGTCTGTACAAACACTGCAGTTCTTTATTGACAGTGATGGTTAATTGAAAATACCGAGCACAACTCTGATTCATTTCTGCTATGAAAAATATGATTTTCTAGAATGGAATTATAACTGATGACATGAATTTAGCTGAAGTATTAACCTTTCCACTTCCTGGAAAACAGTTCAAGTCTATTTTAAATCAGTATGTTCTTAAGGATCTAGTTAGCCAACTGATTATCCTGCTATACCAAACAACAACAAAAAGAAAACTGTCAAAAAAACCAAAAAAAAGTTGAATATATATAATTTTAACTTTTATGTATTT
>NW_008795909.1:12400798-12420339 GCF_000699145.1 Aptenodytes forsteri
CAAAAAAAAGTTGAATATATATAATTTTAACTCTTATGTATCTGAGGTGCAACTGAAAATTCAAATATTTTTCTAGAGGGCAGGGGGATACAACACATTATTGTGACTAGAGTCACGTAAATTAGTTTTCAGCTTTTTGGCTTTTTTTGGTTTTGTTAAGAGCAGCTGGATCTGCAAATACATTTTCTTAATATCTGAATTCTGTACATATAGTTCCAGAAATGCAGTGCAGATTTAAGGTTTTTATTATTATTTTTGAATGGGAAGCTTACAAAAAAAACAAGTAGGAGAGAAGTTTTTATATTTTGGGAAGAGCTCTTAGACAATTTTAACTTGTCTGTATATGAGATTACTCTAGAAGCCTAGATCATTTTCACTCACCTTTCAAGTTAAGCAGAGTGTCATCGTATGCCATCATCACCTGGAGGTAGGGCTACCAAATTTCTCTTGAGTTTCCAAGAGGAAATAACCCAAGCTGCTGGGTGAGCAAGCAATAGGAAAGGAAAATACTTTGTGAAACCAAAAGATTAAAATAAATCAATAAATAAAAGCATTAGCTGTTAAAGCAAGAAAAACTGCTGCTAAATAGAAAACTACACCTTGAATCTCGTGCATGTAATTAAGCCATTCTTTTACAACTCTATTTAACAATTTAAAAAATTGTTTTGCTTCACTGGCCACTGCAAATTTTGTGACATGAGTCAGGGCAAAGGCAATGTGTGTTTTGGAGCTGCAGCCTAAACATGGTTTTCTTGTTTGTCTGTTTGTTTGTTTTTAAAATAACATTAACTTTAGGAATTTTTTTCCTTCTCTCTACATTTCCTACCTGCCCGACTGCCCTGAAGATTTTGCTTGACCAGGCAGATCTTCACTAACTGGAGATATTATGTCAAACTGTATAGGAGTGTCAGGGGCAACAAGTGAATCCAAGGAAAGTGCGAATAAAGCTGCTGATTCAGATCCCAGTGACCCTGTGCTGCTAGTACGAGCTGCAGGAGGACGAGATTGTCTAAAACAAAACAAAAAATCAAAATGAGGATATCTTCGTTTCAGGTTGGTTGATAACAAGTTAAACCATATGGGAGACCACTACAATATTCCAAAACCTGGATGTAAAACAAAACAAAAACTAAACACCTGAAGATCAGGGTATAGTAAACAGAAATGGAGTCTACGTTCCTAGTCAAATTGAAGGAAGTTAGAGTTACTACTTGCATTAATAATTGCATCAGATTGTATTATATTTCATATGTGATTATATATTCATGTTAAAGCAATCTGGGGTCTGCTTCCAGGAGTTGGACACATTAAGAAAAATCTCATTATGCATTCATACAACAAACCAGACATATGATACCACCAACAAAACTGTTGAGTCAGCTGGAAATCTGGATTACTTACAACAATGGATGCTAAACAATGCTAAAAAGGTGAGTTCAGGAAATTTTCCTCTAGCTTATCAAAAGATTTAGTTCTGAAAGTTTTGTTGTTTGGTTTTTTTTTTTCCCCAGAACTTTATCCAGGATTCTCTTTATAGATGTGCTCTTCAAATGACCTGTAGTTCATTAACTTACACAGTTGGCCGCATGCTCTCATGCCTCTGCTGAAAGGAAGGAGATGGAGTAACAGCCTCCAGAGCTGACTGATTTACACGTGCAGCAATTTCCTGCAGTAGAGAGATGGGAAAAAATAACTGAAAACATTTTTCTCAAAACAAGCTTCAAGATTTTAGTTTTATTTATATGCAATTGACAGAAGTTATAAACTCAACCCTTTGTGAGAATCTTACATTCCTCAATTTTCACTAACACAGTTGTAGTATTTTCTTCTAACTTGCAACACATTTCCTGCTGTTCTCTTTCTAAATTTAAATGAAAGCACTTGCTTTATAATACTGCAAATGTTGATAAAAGCCAGCAATAGAGAAAAGTCCCCATGGTAAGTCTGACAAAATAAGCAAATGTAGCCAGGAAGAAAAAGAAAAATCTCATTTGAGAAATGCAGTCCTCAACTGCTAACTAAAAAACATGAAGATTCAAAAGTCTGCACTTGAAATTTGGGAACACTTAGATGTTTCTGAAAAACCAAGACATGAACAACTATCAAGTAAGGACTACGGAACAATGTTATTTCAGCAAATAATGGGACCATTTACTGTTGAAGAATTCCATTTTAATCTTCCATTGAAATCCCTAATTCTGAAGTATCAGTATTTAATGTTGATGGCTTCACTTCATGGGGTAAAGCCAATAGTGAAAGTCCTTGAGGAAAGAGGATTTTTGGAGAGGGAAGGTGCAGGAGACAAAACAATGAAGAAGCAACATTTTGTGTGAGCGTATGACTCAGAAAATGACTATAAAGCCATTGGGAAGTGAGGAGAAGGCACTAACATCGAGGTGTAAATGCACACACCTTCAGTGATGTAAGGGAGCTGCACCCATTTCATGCCAGGACTAAACAGAACCTCAGCTGTATATTCATCAGAACATGTGCTTTAGGTAACTGAGCTCTGCACTAAAACTATTTTGTTTCTCATCTGTATAGTTAACTTAGTCAGTCAGCTAGGTACTCATATTATCTACAAAGATCTATTTAGTTCCTAAACCAAAAACTGGCATAACATCCTTTCCATTCCAACTTGATCTTCCAGATCATTTGGCAAAAGCCTTGTGTTATATAGTGGATTCCTGTATTATTCGACAAGCTGCCTGTTGACTGCTGTATCTACAGTTCTTCTCTCTGGTACATGATCACTGGAAGGTTTCCTTTCCAATAACCTGTTTCAGACCTCAGCAGGGACATCAAGGAGTACAATTTCACTTTCAACACACTTTATATATAAATGCTCTGTTATAAAGCAACAGATTTTGTTGGGCCAATTCCCCTAATTTAGCAAGTAAAAATCACTATGTAAGTTTGTATCAATATGAATTTACAATATAAATATAAATGTAAACCATATAAATGACATTAATTTACTTACCCAAATTCTCTACATGAAATAATCCATTTCTAACTCTTCAAAAGGCAAATAACTTTCATGAAGTGAAAATGTTTTTCCTACAAAATCGCTATGCTTGTAAGATTCATATTCATAAGATTGTCAGTTCCCTCTAGTAGAAATTAAATGTATCCATCTGAATATTTGTCATATTTGTAACAAAGTATCACATACAAAATACAAATACAGGATCTTGAAGATGTCAAAAAGTTATACCAAATCTAAGTCACATATTTTTAAGGCTTCCTATGTAAGTGTTTAGATGAAGGAGACAATGGACTGTATGCTTTCATACCATGAAAAGCTTATAATTAGACATGTAGGAAGTACTCAGCTTAATTCTATGCTATCCAATTAGATCCAGTTGATCTCTCTAATTTTGTGCATATCTACATCTTAACACATTACTGATACTATAAATTTTAGTAAAGTTACCTCAGGGTTTTCACTTAGATATATCTGCTTAGATATGTTGTTTATGGTGCATATCCACTGAAAAAGAGAGAAAAAAAAAGAAAAAAAAATTAATTTTTCATAGCTTTTTAACAAACTTGATTAAATACCTGAGTTGGCTAAACACAAAGATGGCTAAAAGCACTTTTCACACTTTCTTCGTAACTACAGGGAGCCAAACCAGTATTCTGCACACCCAGCTTGTCATTAAATTCACTACAATCTGCATACTGCACCTTACAATATCAGATTTTACTTGAAAAAATTTTTAGTCACACTAAAGATCAAAACTAAAGCAAGCTTAAATCACGACTCTAAGGAACTAAAAAAAACCAAACATGATTCTCTGTAGTCCATTATTCTGTGACTGCAGATGACATTGTTTCCTTAAGACATTATAAAGACTCCATCTGCCTTTTGTGGAATTTGCCCATTTCTTGCATCTGTAAGCTAGAATCTGTTTTCTCCCTGCGCTATGAAAACCATCTGCTCCTGCTCCTTGCTTTTCAACTTTTCTCTGAAGGAGAAAACTAACTGGATTATATGCATACTGCTGGTGCTGCTCCACTGAACCCAAGCTTGTTGTTAGGGTTGTCACCTGAGCTATCTAAGACAGCACAGCAGCTGCAGCCCAGAAAATCACAAATTTGAGCTGCTAAAGCTGACTATAAACTCCCTTCCTCCAGTGAGGCATCTGAGGGCAAATGTTTCAGAGTTAGGCTATTAGACAACCTCAACAGAGCAACTGAACCAGGGCCGACCTGACACAGCCCAGCCAAAAACCTTAGAAACAGCATAAAAGGTCATTTTATATCAACGTAACATTGAAGATTGCAGAGGAATTTGAATGCAGGCTGAAAATACCATATTTTCTATATTTCCTTATCCAGCTGCTTGCCCAAACATATTTTAAATCAACAGTGCTTTTAAAACATTTTCTTTCCCATCCCGCCCCTTACTGAAAAGTCTATGTTGAATTATAATACAAACAGACGTACCTCTTTCATTAACAAATACTTTATATCACTTATTATATCTGTTCTTTTGTTTCTAGACAAATCTGACTGTATTCATAGACTACGTCATGAATCTATCAGTCTGGCCCATCTGTGCAAGCCTTCGGAAAGCTGTAAAAAGCTGTCCAAATAAAACATAAATTCTAATAACTAGAACCTTCTTTGTTAGACCAGTACAAGGCTATAACATTAGGCTATTATTTGCAAAACGTCTAGAGAAACATTTTATTTTCACCTCTAGAGAAAGCTAAAAAAAGTAGGGAAAAGATATCCCTGCTGGTTGGGTGGGGTTTTTTTCCATTTCCTTTCCTCATCAATATTTGCTACAACATACAAGCTTGCTGACCTAGTATTTGAATACTGACATTTCTCAGCTGGTATTCATCCATTGCACAGGCAAGTAAATCTGCATCACCAGACTCAGCAGCCATTTGGAAACAGCAATCACAAGCAGCTTTGAAAGCAGTCCAAAAGCAAATTATTTCACATTTCTTGATTCAACTTGTTCATGAAGTATAAACATGTTTCCCATCATGCATCAGGGGCAGAAAAACAGTTTTTCCTCGTTTCTCAACCGCCTGTATCATTATCTGTGTCCTAACCTAAGACTTCCTTTATTTTCCATTCCTGACAAGCAGGTAGGAAGAAAGAAGGTTAGGAAAGCATGAACAGGAAGAAGGAGAAGCAGCATTTGTCAAGATTCCATTACTGCTAGCTATTTTGCTGTGAGGGTTGGTTCCCCCCCCCCCCCCTTTCCTTCTTCCATAATACTGAAAAGGACTTGATGGCAATCAGAACTGCATTTTTTTCTCTAGGATTTAAACACAGAAATAGTTTGTCAGTCTTCCTGAAACCTGTCATCATGGATAGAATGAGTTAAAAGTTCACTGCTTACCACCTAGAGAACATAAAATGAGCATTCCAACTATTGTTACGAATGTATTCCTTCTGTGCAACAGAAAATCATTGGACTCCATGTGAACCTCCTATAAGCTTACCTCTTCATAATCTTTTTTACTCTCTGCCTGTAAGATTGACGACCTGAAAGAGGAGAATGGAAAAGACAATTTTGTCTATTTAAAATGCCTCACAAATACATTCAGACAGGAAACTCCATTTTCATGTTTGTACACTGCACAACAAATTAAGAAAGGCTGAAGATTCTGTGTACATGCTGAGTGCAGTCAACATTTAACTGGGGGGGGGGGGGAAAGAAAAGGAACAAAATTCTAATTGTGCCCATGTAATACTTAAGCACTCACAAAATGCAACAATACACGATTGTAAACTGATTATGCTAATTTTATTCTGAAATACTACTCAGCTACATTATTG
Source organism: Aptenodytes forsteri (assembly GCF_000699145.1). Lineage (NCBI taxonomy): Eukaryota > Metazoa > Chordata > Aves > Sphenisciformes > Spheniscidae > Aptenodytes > Aptenodytes forsteri. The sequence continues at coordinate 12,406,604 of NW_008795909.1, forward strand.
AACTTATAAACAAAAGCCCAGACATTACAAAGTTAAAAAGACATCCCAGATTTTGCTTCTAAATCCCCACAAAATCCATCAAGCTATAATCTGACCAAAGGTAGACCATCTTTCTTTTCTTAATTAGTGAGTCCAGTATTACTTACAAGTAACAGTAATGTAAGAATACTTACTTTTTGCCATCAAAAGATGTTATCTGAAAACAGTACCGTCTGTCTTCACAGTCCACAGCCATTACAGAACAATTGTCTATATCCATGACAAGTCCCCCAGCTACATCGCCTCTTGCCTGGCTCATCAGATTTCCACCTTGAGTGAAGTAAAATTGTCTCTCCCAACTGGAAGATACCAGCCCTGTCTTACTAAAAGACAAAAGGAGGCTCTTAGTAGATTAGGAGTTCAGCTGAGCTGAAAAACACTTGGAACAAACCATCTGGGCACTTAAGAAAACTTTTTTCCCTGTTTAATGTTTCAGGTTAGCTTCACAGCTACATTAGTCTCTTTCCGTCTGTTGGTTTTTTCATGCTAAACCTATTGCTGGGCAAAGAATACATAAAATAATAATAATTGCTTTCTTAAATTATGTGAAACAATTTAGAATAAAAAGGCATAAGTACTTCAGTTTTGATCATCAGCTTTTATGGTATTGCTTTACACAATATGCATATTCAAATTATATGCATTATCCATATGACTGATAAGACCTCTGAACTCTGCACTTATATTGTTAAGACTAAGTTTTGAAGAACTTTGTGTTAAGAATTATTCACGTAAGATACCTCAATTTTCCAAGTATTTTGTACCATTCAACAAGATTTCCAAAATTTTGCTTAGAGCATGTTGGGTTTTTGTTTTGTTTTTTCTTTTTTCCAACAGAAAGAGGAACAATCTGAAACCAAAAATCAGTAACGCTTGCAGGTTAGCCTCCCTTTTTGTTCAGATACTCTCTTCAATATTAATTGCTGCAATTCTGTTCTACTACAGAAATTCATGCCTCATTCAGCAAGTATGTTACTCTATCTGTTGTTGTAAAAGTAATCTACATTTTTTTAAAAATTCCTTGGAGCTTATTATATAAATTACAGAAAAAAAAATCTGTGTTACAACTTATTTTTAGTAACTATAAAAATCAGCTGCTAGACTTGAATAAATAAAGTAACAGCTCCCTCCGGTGGACAAAAGACTACCTCATGAAATTGAGAAGGCCATGCAAAGTGTATTTCAGTTAACAGAATGTTTTGCCTTGCGTATCTCAAGCTTGTCATAGTGTATTAGTAACTTGAATGCCAAAGCTTTAGATACTTATAGAACAATCCTGATAGCTGCAATCTTGTTGTTTTCCAGTTACAATCCAGTGAAATTACACTCTCGTAAACTTGTTCTTTTTGATGTGAAAATTCAGGCAAAATTAGACTAGAATCAGGATAACTATGCTTTGCACCTGAATGTCAGTGTAACAATGAAATCAATACTGATTAAGTGAAGGAGTCCAAAGAAAGAAACAGAATAGCTCCTATGTGACTTACTCAACTAAGTATGTAAAATCAGCATAGCTAACTTCAAAAAAATATTGCATACTTTAGCTTTCCTTTCCCCAAATTAAATATTCTGGAATTTTTAAGTAACAAGTTAGTCTTACTTTCTTGCATTGAGATAGCCAGCTTTCCGTGTTAGATTTCTATGAACAGGAAATTTCGTAGTATCAGGATCAGGCAAATACAGTGGATCACTAGCTACTTCCAAGTCTTCTATAGTTTGTTGCATGTTTTCTACTTCACAGGATCAGGAATACAGTGGATCACTAGCTACTTCCAAGTCTTCTATAGTTTGTTGCATGTTTTCTACTTCACACTCCATTTCCCTGCGAACACTAAGGTAAATAATGTGTTATTAACAAAGATAATTTATTAATAAGTAGAAACAGAAAAAATAATTGTCTTGATAATAGTTCAAAATTCAACAAAACCAACTTACTTCTGTACACTTGTGCCAATATTGGTCAAAAATTCTTCCAATTGCTCAGTAAGATTTTCTGAACCCATTTTAAAAAAACTTATCTTTCAAAAAAGAAGAGGAGGAAAAGGGAGAATTTAGTCATTAATAAAACTACATTAACAATTAACAGATGAAACCATAGGAGGTTAAAGTTTCTCAGGGAAATCTGTTTTCATCCCTCATTCCCACCAAAGCCTCTCAATAAAAGGAGCAGAACGCATGTTTTTGTCTGCAAGTGAAGGTTGATGCTGCCATTGCAGTGGGATTTCATTGTGTCAAGAGGGAGTGCACAGAGTCACCTGGAGGAAATACAGAAATAAGCAGAAACTGCCCTGGAAAAGAGACAAGGTTTGATCTTTTAGTGATCCCAAGGTCTCTCTATACTTTTTCAAGCCCACCAGTCTGCTAACTGTTGTGTTACGAGTGGGGTTATTTGGGGAGCATAGGAGAGGTGAAACCTGTGAGGACTTGTCCGGGGCCACCCTCTAACTGTGGACCCTGCCAAGGAGAACTGACTATATATATATCTTAAAAACAGTGTACTCCATATTGGTCCAGAAAAACTGCCACATCTAAATTGAGTTTAGCCATATGAAATCTCAGAACAGAAAGCCATGGGGAGTGGCCCTGCCCTTCCCATTCTTAGATTCAGCAAAAAACTGCACCGGAACAACAGGTTGCACTATCTACTTTGTTACAGAAAACATTTAGAGCTTAGTTCTTAAACACAAGCTGCAAAGTTTCAAAAAGAAGCAAGAGTTCTTCTTGGACTTGGAAAGCTTTCAGACAGTATGTAGAAGTTAATTTCTACTCAGGGCACTGTGGCAGTGCCAGATGCTGGAAAGTTTGGCTTTTTTTCTTTTTTAAAAAAACCCATACTGACGACACACTTCTGAAAATACAAATTAAGTCTCTCCAAAGAACTTCTTCATAGTTGCATTTCTATTGCACCCATCCTCAAATAAACCAATCATGAACTCTTATATTAAATGAAAACAAGCCAGAATGATTTTTAGCATTCCAGTTCTTCCATGCCCTTGACTGACTGAAAACAGTAGTGATGTGACTTTGATGATTATCTCATCTCAAAAAAGCTGCCACAGGAAAGAGTTTAACTGTTTCCACATTACTTTCTAAGAAGGTACACTTCCATGTGGACTTGCATGCATGGAAGTTTTAATCAGCTATTCCCATTAGTGATCCAGTGGAAAAAAGTACCCTGCAATGAAAATTTAGGCAGTGCATTGAATTTAGCCATCTGAGTTTTGGGGTAGAATTAGACCTTTATACTTGTCACCCAGACTTTCCCAAAAGATTCTCCGATGGGAGTGAGGGCATGTCATGATGAGATTCGTATACTGAGTGGGAAATGACTAGTGCTAGCTAATGACAGTGTTCATGGCAGCAGCTATGACAGCTACAGGGATGAGAACGGGGTATGTCTTTTTCTCCATTTGCTTCCTTGGATTGCAAAAGAGGTCTTGCAGTGAATTTCAGTACATCAACCTTCATGAAGTACTTTTACATCTTCTTTCAGACCTACAGCTTTCAGAAACTGAAATTACCTGAGCTTGCATGTATCCTAGCAAGGGTTCTAGCATAGCAATTTTCTTTTTGTACTGAAGAGTATTTAATGCACAGAAATAATGCATCATAGTCTGATGCTGTTTTTTCCTGGAAGTATATACATCTTCTGTAACTTCAGCCTTGATCTAAAGAGACACAGACAGGGGGAGGGGGAAAAAGGAATGTTTGAGACTTGGCATTCATCACCTGCCTTCTGGACAGCTTTATAGCCAGCATGGAAAAAACAACACAGTAAACCCTCTACCATCAGCAATTGCCTATTTTACCCTACAATTCTGCTTCTCTAACTTATACATGAGAGATACATGAAAAACAAATACAGCATTCTTCTCTCCCTGGAATGTGCAGTTATTTCTTTACAAAAATAAATTGAATATAGTATCACAACCTTAATCTTAGAGCATTTTCAATGTTACAAGACAGGCATGTATTGGGGAAACCTGCTTTTCTGTTCTGAAGCAACCTGTCTAGACTGCTAAAACATAAACTATCAACCTTCAGGTGGAATCTACCATACATTGTCTTCCATCATAAATATAAATATTAGATGAAAATTATTTCTTATCTCCTAAAAATCTTTATATTAAAAGTATTTTGTTTTACGGACCTTTTCATTTTCCCTTCTTTTTGACAACCGACTGTATCTGGTAATGGCAGCATCATGGTCTAAGCAATCAAGAGAGAATTTATCATCATTTTGATAAATTAATGACTTATGAAACAGAGCAGAAAACCTTTTATATCACTGTGTGTTGCACAGCCAGCTGAATGCAAAGTTGTGTCATATTAAAACCTTTAAGAATTGTTCTTGCCTGTTTATAATTACTTCACTGACATAAATACTTGGGCTGAAGAAAAACTCTAACCAGATGCAAACGTGGCCAAATTGTTACAGATTTCCCTAAACATCTAATATTCTTCAAAGACAGAAACCTTCTGTAAGTAGAGACAACTTCCCGTTATGAAAACCTGTATCTAATCTTTCTTGCTAATGAAGCAATTTACATTAAGAGAAGCAGAATCCTTACTTAATCCTTACTTTAAAATATGTTCTCCACAAGGATATAGTAGAGCTAGCTAAAAAAGTAACTTCTGACAATAAGGAAGAGAACTATCAAACTAATTTTAGGGAGGTAAAATTTGTTTATTAATCCAGTCCTGACTTTAAGAAGTGAGCTAGCACCTTACTCATTTTAGTAATTTTGGTAGCATAATCCTAAATTATTTAATAATTATACATACATTTAAAGTATTGTAAAAAAGGCTAATACTGTCAATTTGCCTTAACGCTTCAGTACACAAAGCAGGGATTTACAAGTGAACCAAGGAAAGCTGGGTGCCTAAGTATCTGAAAAAATATTACACCATAATTAGTCACTTTAAGCCGTGCAAATATCTTCACTAGTTTTCTCAGTAAATAATCTACAATAATACTGTCATCTTGTATTATCTATAACATTAAGTATTTTACACTTACCATTGCTTGCAATTTGGAAAACTTCTTTTAGAGTTAATATCTCTACAAAACAACATATCACAATTTAGAGTAAGTTGTTATTAATGTAACAGTTATATATTACAGTTTCTCATGCAATGTTTCACTACTGAACAGTTGTAGTTCACACCTTGTACCATACTGAATTACCAGCACAGGCACTACGTGGCCAGGAAAGTCTGCTCCTACTTAGGGCCTGAGTATCATTTATGTGGCTGTCCAGCTTACCAAAAAAGATACTGTACTGTAATAAGTTAAGGAGGAACTTCTTTTCAAAAGACTTTGAAAGAGATCATCAATACAAATGCGTCATCTATAGTTCTGGTCAGAGTTCTGGTCTGAGTTGGGGAAGTGGAAGCACAGGAGACGAGGAAGTAACACTGGACCAAAGGAAAGCCCCAAACACATTGTGATTCCTCCTACCTAAAATTAGTCATGGTCTAGATGGTTATTTAGTCTCACTGTGTCAAGAAACAAAAACCAGTACAATACTTAGCACTTGTTCTGATCTTGACTGTGGTTTTGTGTCATATTAAAACATAAACAAGAGCTATGTTCAACTTCATGGTAAAGCAAAGACAAAAAAACCATGGAAAAGCTTTACAGAAAGTGCCTATGAAGTCCACAAAGAAGTACGGTATCATTAAATACTACATTAGCTGGTGGTTAAAAACTTCCAGTGGGAAAATTTAATTTGCGATTGTTGCCTCAGGGGTGCTTCTTCAGTAAATATTAACAGGAGATTTTTCCGGGTTCTGGGGAGTAATATTAGCCTTGAGATACTCATGTTCCCTTGCTCAAAAAGTATAATCTATTTAATCCATAATTTTGCAACAAACTATTGCCAAAGAAGTATTTTCCAAGATTCATAAAGAGCTAGAAGACTTATGAAAGAGTTGTAATTTTTATTTCAATTTAGACTTAAAACATTCATATGTTAGGTATACCCACTCTAGGATGTTCATATTAGGGATTTAAGTTATTTTGGCTTTAACTCTTGTAATTTATATTTGAAGCCCATTTGCCACACCAATCTATTCACTTTAGCATCTTGAGTAAAATCTATCATAATCAGATACATTATATATTATTTTAGACCAGGCAGAATAAGATACAACTGTTATAAAAATAAGAAGTTGGAAGCATCTTATGCCTGCACGTAAGAAGCCACCTATACTACCAGCAGGGCTGAAGAACCACCTTACTAAATCTTAATAATATAGTAAGTACTACAACTTCGGCACTTTGCCTTTTGAGTTTACTCCAGCCATTATATTGATGTCATGGTATTATAATATATACAAATATTCTCTGAACATGCAAATTATCTGAAAAGTATTCTTTCCTAATGTTTACAGTAACTGCAAAATTTTAATCTTGAATAGAAGATAAGTGCTTCCATACTATAAGTAATATTTTTGTTGAAACAGTAATAGTATTAAGTTCTTCAACTGTAATACTCTTGTGAATAGAAATAACTTACATTTTTTTAAAAATTGGGAGGTACATACTTTTGAGAGCTGAAAAATAAGTGGCATATTCTATTTAGTGAAACAAGAGCTATGGAGATTAAATGCTACGTTTTTGTTATTGCTGCTGTTGATAAAAACAGTATTTGTTCGAGCACTCTACCTTTTAGATCCCTTTCTTTAAACTGGCTAATAGGAAACATCATTGCATCCGCAAGTTGAGTTGAAAGTACTGCATGGCAAGAGCTGAGCTGTAAAAGACAAGAGAAAGAAGGAAATTTTAGGAAAACAGTGCTGAGATTAAAATAAAATAAAATAAAATAAAGATAGGTTTCCATCAATTTCACTCAAAGATGACACGTACAACTCAAACATAATTTTGCACATTCATTTTTTTGCAGCTATTCTTTTCTAGGTTCCTGATCTCATCACCAGCTTTTTATAGAAAACCTTTAGAGTTTAGTATTTGTCCCTACTTTTCCAACTTTATTCCAAGTTACTGGATCATGTCAGAAGATGGCCTCATACATTCTGATGACTAGTCAATTTATTTCTCCAGTTTCCCTCCAGCTACCTCACAGCCCATCTTTCACAGGTTACAGAGGTAGAACAGATGTGTTCTTCCTCCCAAAATGCTGTTTAAGTAGTGTTAAAAGTGAGGAGAGGGATCACAGAAAAAATCCTGATGCAGATCTTAATGGTGCTAAGTTGTCTTTCAGAAGAGTCAGTCTCTGTCCCTAATCAGGCAATACAAATATCCTCAGGAAAAACAGTTTCTAACTGCCATTCTGTAATATTTTTTGGCTTTATCTACAGGAAGTTAAACTACATTATTTCTCAACAATGTATCCTCATTTTGCTGAATTGATTCTTTATCTTCAAGTTACATAACTTTAAATATATACTACCATTAAGTGTTACCATATTGACAAATGAAAGCCATTTCTGTACCTCCTATCTTAAAAAAGGCTGGAATAATTAAGCAAGTTAAAGTCTACACATGACAACATTAGCAAAGTAAGTGAAATACAAGTACTTGCCTCATCTATCACTTTTGCAAATTGCTGTAAAGTGGAAGTCATAACTTCATCATCTCCCCCTAGTGGAAAACGCTAAAAGGCAAAGAAGGCATGTTGTTTGCAGTGTCTTCTGCCATTCACAAAACTATATTAATCATGTCTATGAATGTATTGGGTATTCCATTATTTTAAAATGTTATACAGTTAAGATACACTGAAGCACTTCTTTATTGCCCTGTGAAGAAGGAATTTTTTTGGGGAGGGAGAGTAATAAACAATTCTCATTAAAAACAAACAAACAAACAAACTAAAATAGATCAATTAATGTATAAAATCTATTAATTAGATTAATTAATAGATTTTATTTAAAAAAATCAGGAAAGATGCAGACTTGACATCTATGAAGATTTTTAACCAGCTTTGCAAATTATTTTAAAATTATCAAAAATTAAGCAATATTTGGTGTTCATCTTAAACTTCTAGCTCTTAAGTTACGTGATTATGTGAAATTTTTAAACCATCCAAAAGAGTTTACTTCTATAATGCCTTGATGGAGGCAAAAGTATGGCCAAAATGGTTACAACTGAAAAAAGAAATAATCCAGTTAAAACTTTAGTTATGTATTTTTAAGCTAATCTCCTGACTGGGAAAAAAGCAGCCCAAAGGAGACAGATCAGAAAAATAAATTAAAAGGTCCAATGCTAATTTAATTCTTCTTTTTATTCACAGCAGTCATACATAAAACACTTGGAAATATTAAAAAACCCAACTTCTTTATTAAAAATTTTAAGCACCTCCTTCCAGCTTGTTAGGTTCCCCCCTCCTTCCTCTCAAAGAATGTAACAAACTGTAACTGAAATAAGGATATTTGGTGTATATTTTGGTATCTGTAACTGCTAAAGAATAAGAGTATCATGCCCTAATTGGTTCTTCTAATCTGAAGCTAGTTCTTTTCATTTTGATTTTGCAAAAACTATGTTTTTGCTAGAAAACGGTAGAAACAGTGCAATTCATTAAACAGCTGTGTCATTAAAGTCAATTTGGTATTGTATCAACAATGTTAAAACAATTCAAATGACAGTACTGCAGCTACTTCTAAAAAAAAAAAAAAGCAGAAATAATTTAATTCCTGCTACAATTCAGACTGTGCACAGACACCTTAAGTAGCATTTCCAGTCTGTCATTAGGAATATAAGACTTTTTTTTTTTTTTAAAAAGACACTCTAAATCTCTCTGTTTCTCAATCGCTTCCTAATGGGACTACTGTAGGTATAAATACTCACTATTCTTTTGGATCAGCATCATTGTGGTTTTGACCCTATCTGCATTACACCTATTCGTTAGTAACAATTAGCAAAGGAAAAATAAAGTGTCATCCACCCCTCTAGAAAGACTCACCAAACCAAAATAATTCATAAATGGTACTTTTTCCAGTTCACCTTGTTAGGTGCAGAATGAGGATAGGGAGCGCCAGCCTCCTTAAAAGGAGTGACTTTTTGTTTTTAACATGCATCTCAGAAAAGGCGTCCCAGCAGCATAGCTACAAATAGGAAACCCTTCACAGTACAGGCTACCAGTGGAGAAGTTATGGATTCCACAACCCGCGCTTTCAGAGGTGGAATTATTCTCACAATAAGGGTAAATTATGGTTGTTAAATGGAGACTGCTATGCAATCTCTTCTCTTTGTGACCGGTAAAATTAAAGCACTTAACAGTAAACAGGTTTATAAAACAAAAACAAAAGCCCACCACCACCCTAAGCAACCCCCAAAACACTGATCCAAAAGTAAAATATTCCAGGACTTACTAATATTCATCATGGTAAGAGGAACTTCATTCTCTTTTAGTTGGAAGAACTAATATGAAGACAGTAGATTCTTTTGGCAAAGATTCGAGCCACCAACTACAGCAATTCATTTTATCTGGACCAAACCTAAATACATTCTACGTTGTGCTCGGGAAGATAAAAGACTACAAAAATACGTAGTCCTGACCACACAAAGACAACACTGATTTACACAGTACCTGTTTCTCATATTCCTTCAGAAGCTTTGAAGTCAGATGAGTTGCTGCACTTAATTCATTCTGATTTAAAACAAAACAAAACCAAAAAAAAGCTTGTTACTTTTTGATTTAAATTAATACAAAAAATTCACATATTTGAAGAGGAAACTATTACAGACATGGAACTTCTTAAAATCTCATTACAGATTTTCAGAAAACCTAAGCATCCTGCCTTTCCATTTCTCTAACATTACTGGGAGTTACAGGTAGTAAGTGTTTACAAATACCAAGTTCATGGCCTGTACTATGTGCACCGATTTCTGTATTTTTCATGTTATGCAGTGAATATTTGCGTTTAATTATTTCAAATTAGTTGCCCTGAGTATTAGGAATTTGTTATCTGTGAAGGAACAAAAAGATTACAATGAACCTCAGTACTACCTGGTTACAAACTGCTTTGTACTTGTACACAGACAGGACACAATTAGCAGGTTCATGGTATGGAACAACTTCATCTTTCATGATGCAGTTCAAGGAGAAAGTACAGAAATTAAAAGCTAAATGGAAAGGCAGTAAAATAAAACTACATAGCAGGAAACCTACAAATAAACACACTAGTCATTAAAGTAAAAACAACAGTAAAATAAAAATATGAAAAGCAAGAGTAACAAATCCCTAAAAAAGTCAAACAGTTCAAGTATATACAAATTAAAAATACAACCATAAACTCAATTGTTCAGAAAAACACACAAAATAGATTCTGCCTTCGGCATAGAAGTGCAGTTACTTATAGATGAGTAGTAAAACATGAATATATCATGGGTAAAAAATAATCTCCCACTTGGTACATACTATTATACACACTAAGATCATAATGGGAAACATTTTAGAAACACATGGGAAATACAATAAAACTACTAGAAGACCAGAAAATAATTTCAGTTGTCATAAGAAATTCTGTTGCAAAAGAAATCATAAGAATTTAGTCTTTACCACTCCCTAACATACAGAAAAACAATCATTTAATTCTTATTTTATTTCACTTCCACATTTAAAAAATGTGGAAGTTTAAAAAAAACATTGCTTATAATAATTTCAAAAAAGCAACAGACATGAAATGTGGTTCAGAAGCTTTATAATGCATTCAAGAATTTCATTAACACTACCTGTGCATCATATATTCTGTGCATGGCTTGAAATAACTGATTGATGTAATTGGAAATTGCAGCAGCATCTTCTTCAAATACTCCCAGCAAAGACCGGGTCTGTAAAAATTAAACAGCCAAAACACTAACATGTCAAGTTAGCAAAGCAGTATTTAAATGTAACAGAATTTCAAAGTTAAATAGCATTGTTTCAGGTTTAGTTACTGAAAAGTTTATAAACCCTCCAACACTGTTTACAGGAATGATACATGTTGCATGCCAGAGAATCTTAAAGATATCCACGCTCAGCCTCTCTCCAGGTTAATACAAGTACATTTTCAGAAAGGAAAGGACCAAGGGAGATGGATAAGCGTATAAAAGAGTTGGAACTGTGGGCAACTACTGGACTCACTATGGTACATCCCTAAGGAAAAGTGTAAAGGTGACTGGTATTGAATAGCATGCCAGGTATACACATTTCTTCTGCAGTGAGATCAAAACAAAGGCTGTGACATTCTGATACTACCCATCCTGCATGAAGACGGTTGCTGGCTGTGCTTGGACCTATAATTCACCTGTGCAGTAACAGTCAATTCTGTGATCAAAAGGCTGAGGAACTAAAAGCCAAACCAAAACAAAACAGTACAACCTACATCTTGTTGTTCTTAAGATACCTTTCTCCCCTGCACCACTCCACGGTGAAAGGGAGTGAAAAGATCTGTCCTTTTGTCCTTACCCCAGCTTGTCAGTCAGTCTGCTCCTGAGCTGGTGTCACCCACAAGCTTGATGACTATGCATCCTATTGTACTGCCCGCATCACTGATGAAGGTGCTTAACAGTATCCACCTCAAAATCAACCTCTTTATCACTGTCCACCTATTAGATTTCAAAACACTGATCACTACTCTTTGAGCCCAACTATCCAGCCAGTTTTTCCACCCAGGTCGCAGTCCATACCTCTCCATTTTGGCCAGAAGGATATTACCAGAGACCGTGTCAGAATCCTTGCTTAAGTCAAGGTAAATGACATCCACTGCTTTTCCCTGTGATGAAACGACTGACTCTGGATGAGAAGGCAATCAGGTTGCTCAGGCATAATTTGCCCTTAAGCTTAAATGAGATGCTGACTCAGTGTTCTTCCATCCTTTTTGCACTTGGAAGCAATGTTACTCCTCACTATGAGGATATCAAATAGCTTCCTTCCACCGAGACAAAAACCCAAAAGGGGGAAGAGCAGAGAATGTACCTATAACTCTGCACAGGCTACGGTTGCTTTTCCTGATCTAAAATATTGGTTGGGATGCTTGGATGTAGAAACAGGAGTATCGCTTGCAAGACCCACAAAATAAACCCTTTTAATAATGTTTTAGCAAGAGGACTGTGGTTTGGGTTTAAGTTTACACTAAAATTAACGTCCAGACAGAATATTGAAAGAATAAGTACATAACTGTTTTTTCCCCAAAAATTATGGTTGTTAAACCTTTGAAATTGGAAATTCTCTTTCTTAGTCTTCCCTAGGCTAAATAACTGTAATTTCCTCAAAGAGGAAAGGAGGGAACTTATGATACCTGGGAAAAGAATGAAAGACTGACACAACAAGTCTGGACATCAGGAAAACCTCTCTGATGAGATTAGCGAAAAGCACTGGATCGCACTGCATATGAATTATGGGGGGTTTATTATTAGAAGTTCTTGCTATGTTGAAGACTTGTCTTGAAATGACTTAGACTTTAGTCCATCTCCCCTTGAAGCACGGAGGCCTTTTTCAGCTACTTTTCTGCTTTTAATGATAATCAAGGAGTACATATTAAACCTGTATAAAGTATATTATTTGACCATTCTTTTGACATGAAATTCTTTTATTTGACTTGAATTAGATGCCTTGTTGTCTCACAAATGTGATCATACCATATAATGCCTACAAGATACTTGAATAAAAACAAATATAATCAAACAGCATCATCAACACAATAAATCACTTTAATGGTGGTTCTAGTTTATAAAACAAGTGGAAAAGCGGGGTGGAGGAGGAAAGAGCTGGAGGAGAACTCAAATGTTTGCCAGGTGTGGCAACATGTTGTGTCATCCTAATAGCTGTGACTCTCCCATTAAAGGAAACACACATGAAAGAATGCAAAAGAAAAAATTACGTAGTACCATAACCACTGAATTATATACTCATGACCTTTAAACCTGAACATTACTAAACCTGAACATAAATAAACCTGAACTTGTAATTTTAAAGGAATATCATGTAAGGTTTCTGGATTATGCTTACTCTTTAAAAAAGAACACTGTAGAATAAAAGCATTTCTATGTTTTATAGTAAAAATATCAGTTATTGATGCCCAGACTTCAAACTGACATTGTATGATATTGATGGAAAGAAAATAATCTGAAACTGTAAACAAGTTATGGCAGACTATTGCTTAGCAAAAAATTAGTGGAATTGTTTACTCATGTTTCTAGTAAAACTTTGCATCATTTTGCATGTTCTTTAAGATGCTTTCATCCCATATATATGAGCAGATACATTAGAAACTACCAGTGATAAGCTGCACAAAGAAACCACCTAGTTAGAAGTCAGTGAATTGTTAAGTATTCTATGTCATCATATAGAATCATAGAATCATTTAGGTTGGAAAAGACCCTTAAGATCATTAAGTCCAACCATTAATGTAGCACTGCCAAGTCCACCACTAAACCATGTCCCTAAGCACCACATCTACACGTCTTTTAAATACCTCCAGGGATGGGGACTCAACCACTTCCCTGGGCAGCCTGTTCCAATGCTTGATAACCCTTTCGGTGAATATATTTTTCCTAATATCCAATCTAAACCTCCCCTGGCACAACGTGAGGCTGTTTCCTCTTGTCCTATCGCTTGTTACTTGGGAGAAGAGACCAACACCCACCTCGCTACAACCTCCTTTCCAGGCTAAACAACCCCAGTTCCCTCAGCCGCTCCTCAGAAGACTTGTTCTCCAGACCCCTCACCAGCCTCGTTGCCCTTCTCTGGACA
>NW_008795909.1:12421798-12424516 GCF_000699145.1 Aptenodytes forsteri
GGCCTCCAACCATCACATCACCCACCAGTCCTTCTCTGTTCACAAACAACAGGTCCAGCGGGGCGCCTTCCCTAGTTGACTCACTCACCAGCTGTGTCAGGAAGTTATCTTCCACACACTCCAGCAACCTCCTAGACTGCTTCCTCTCTGCTATATCGTATTTCCAGCAGACATCTGGTAAGTTCAAGTCCCCCATAAGAACAAGGGTTAGCGATTGTGAGACTTGTACAGTATGACTATGGTAAGACTATGTATGGTAGTGTAAGTGACATGAGATAGAGCCTGTACTATCAAGTCTATTGGCTTTTTTATCTTGTACAGTATGACTATGGTAAGACTATGTATGGTAGTGTAAGTGACATGAGATAGAGCCTGTACTATCAAGTCTATTGGCTTTTTTATTGTGCAATGCTTCAGGAATGCAAATAAGTCTGAGCAGAAACTCTCTAAATATATATATGAACACTCAGTATGTGTGTAATATATGTCCTAAGTTAACATTTAAATTGCATTGCTTTGCACAGCAAAAGACAATGTAAACTTGGCATTTGGTTTAAGTCTAAAAACACAGTGGTTAGATTTTTGTCCTACAACAAGAGGAAATGAATGGGTTTTGCCATTTTAGAAAAGCCTTTCCTTCCCTCAGATGCAGAATAAGTTTGATATGATGTTTATATACCTAAAGTTAGTGTCTAAAGCATGTCTAAAGGTGCAAAACTCCAGTCCATAGTTCAGCACTAAACAATGACCTAGGCTGATGATCTTTTTCAATATTACAGCATGAACACGTCAATCAGAAAGTCATGGCAACTCCTAAAGAAAGCAAGGTTTCTTCTTTCTTCAAGCAACATTTGTTGCCATTTTCATTGCACTGATTTCAAAATAACAGAAATGAACTAATGTAATGGAATACTACAGAGTCCTAGTTATGTTCTTCTAAGAGGTGGTTAGCCAGAATTCACCTGAAATATTAGGTTGATATAAAATTTTGTACCTAAAAATAGAAGAAGATATTGGCAAATCTAACAGTTTAAGCACATCAAACTCACTGGGCTGAGTTAGGCTTTGCTAGTCTGTACCACAAATAACCTCAAATGAAAGACTCTAGAATTTATAATTATGTTCCAATATGTACTTTTTTGCATGTGCTTCCCAAATGACATTCCAGTCTTAAGAGCTTGGGAAAAAAAACCCTACATCCCACTTTTTAGGGATCCTAAGTTTATCTCACGTTTGACATTTCCTATAAATATGAATAGTTCTGACTTTCATATACTGAGAACAAACTTCCAAGAGATAATTTTGTTAAATTACTATTATTATAACACTTTCAAAAATTTTTCCTCTTCATGAGAGTACTCAGGTTTAGTCTCTGGGCCAAAGACCATAGTACAGGCTAGATCTCATCTAACATCTAGTATCTGAGCTATATGGGGCACTGTCCTTTGGCAAGCAATGATACACTTTATATGTGGCCTTCTTCTGTTGCTTTTTCTAAGTCATCCCTCCACTTGATGTAGATTTGTTAAAATGGGGTTAAAATTCCCTATTAAGCAAGTGAAAGTTTCTCTTCCTATGGTTGAGGAATCAAAACTACCAATGCATATGCTATTACAATATAGGAAGTCTTGCTCATCTACATAAACAATGCAGCAAAACAAAGATCTTAATTCAAAAGGCTGCAATAAAAGAAAATATATTGTAAACTTTTTTTTCGCGTCTAGGAAGAGCAGTACAAAGTACTTGCTGTTGTTGTTGCTGCCAGCAAGAGAAACCAGTGCAATTGAATAAAGCATTTTCTGCTTAATAGTAGTATGAAAGAAATGCCAATACAATATATGGCATCACTGACAAAGGTCAAGCAGCAGAAATGGAAGTGAAGATAGCAGAGCAATTAAAGGCCTCTCCGCACCACGCGTTTCCCGCCTACTCACAGCATTAACAACCGCCAGGATAACCTCATCCGATAACTGCTTTTCATACGTACCTATTAAACCTTAATGCGTTTTTAGTAAAACACAAAGATAAGAAAAATGGCCTTGAGAAGTGAAGACGGGTTTTGTCAACACGAGGTCTCCAAAATAAGTCATGAATGTAAATGCGGGGGCGGGGAAGTAAGGGAGTCAATGCAAGCGACTACCCTGACGCCCGATGCTGAAGCACAGTACCTCCGGAAAATCGTTACGGAGCTCGCTGCTTTATAAACAGCTCATCAGCCCGCAGGACACCCAAGAGGACGCGGTGATGCAAGCGGGAAGAAGGCGCCGCGGAGACTGGGGCGACACCTCGCAGGGGGCACTGCCGAAGTTGACAGCCCGAGAGCCATGACTCCTGGCCCCGAGCCCCTGCCACGCCGCAGGGGCGAGGAGGATGGGAAGGCACCTGGCCATGCACGCAGCGCCCCTGCTCCGCTGCCGGGGAGGGTTTCCCCCTCCTTCCCGGCCGCCGCCGAGGCTCTCCAATGTCTCCCCGAGGGAATAGGGGGGGGGAGGGAGCGAGAGAGGATCAGCGCTAGGCCTGGCGCCCACGGGTCGGGCCCGATCTGGCCTCCGCCCACCGGGCTGCGTCTTGCCTCTCTTACCTGGGGGCTGTCTTCCAGCGTCTCCTCGATGGGGAGCTTGTCGATGCCGGGCATGGCGGCCGCCGGGGTTGACTCTGCGCCGTTGCAGCTCCCGCACCCCACAGCACGCCCAGCTGACTGGACCCCTCCCCCTCCCT
>NW_008795909.1:12424842-12448289 GCF_000699145.1 Aptenodytes forsteri
GCTGTGCGGCCGTCTTGCCGGTCAGATGGGCTCCCGCTTCTCGGGAGGGCGCCCCGTCACCCGCTGCGTCGGGCCGCCCCCCGTTCGGGGAGGTGAGTGGGGAGCGGAGACGATGTTTCCACGCTGAGGTGTCTGTCCAGCGGTGCCGCGGGCAGATGATGATTGTCAAACGAAGTTACTGGGGAAAAAGCAAGCAAACTTTTTCTCTTTTCTTTTTGCGTTTGCAGTTACATGCTCTTGTGTTACAAATCAGTATGTCTTCCTAGCCCCGTTTGTATTTGTTCTGGTTGTTGCTGTCTTCTCAGAACAGACAGACAGTTATTTTGGGGGCAGAACCACAGTGGGACTAATGCTGTTGTGTCCCTGTCATGATGGAAGCATCTTTTGCGCTCTTTTGATGTTACCTGGAGCATCCCTTTTGAGAAGTCTCCTTTTATCCCTGTCATGTCTGTCTCCACCATCCAAGTATTTCTATCTCTAACTACCTAGTATTTTTTGTTACCACGTGATAGCTTTAGCTGAGGACCTGGTGTTCCTGCTTGTGTCTTAAAAAACTAGAAACGTTGCCGACCACAATTTTAACCCTTCAGAAGCAAGATTATAATCAGTCCTAAAGGACCCCCTACTTTCTTAGACTGGATAAGCTTGGCACTATGGGTTGGTGGCCAACTTTAAATGCTTAAAACTACCGCGAGGGATCGCTGGAATTGAACCAGATCATTGCGCACTGTTTAAAAAAGAGCATATTCTTGAATTGCCCTCTGTGATTAGTATGTTTTGGCCAAAATTATTGTACTTTAAATTATTCCTGCACGTTAAGCAATTCATATTTTAAGAGTAGGTCTTTTACGAGGCGTTGAGTATGTACAAATTGCTAGTCAAGAATACTCTAAATTTCCATTCATTTAAAAATGGATTAAAATATATTGTGTGTCAAACGAGGCTGCATAAAATTCGCACTCTTAAAACTAACAAAGGCAAAACCAAATTGTACAGCATATTTGAATTTGCAAACTGGTTTAACTCTGAAATTATTTGATATTTCATTTTTGCATTTTAATAGATGATCGGTAACTTTTTAGATACATTTATTATTACAGCTAAAAAAAGAAGTGGCTGTTCCCTTGCTGGTTTTGCCTTTTTGGGGCCAGGTGAACTTAGTATAAAACCAGATTAGAAAGTACACAAAGTTATCCAGCAGAGCAAATGATTAACTATTGTGCAGTCTTGCTATGGAGACCTTTCTTTATGGTGTATCAGATCATATTTTACCTTTAAAAGCAGATAAAGGAAAAGGCTGGTATTAAATTACAAACAATTAAAGATTTTTGAGGTAGGATTTTTTTTGTTTGTTTTGGGTTTTTTTGTAGGGAGTGGTGAGGAAATTTCAAAATTGCAACTCGGTTCAGTCAGTTCATTTACCAGCTCAGCTGGTGACTCACCTGACTGAAGCAAGTCACACCACTTCTCTCTTTCCCTGTCATATGAGGGTAATAATATAGTGTTATTTTACAAGGGATTTTAAAGACTAAGTCTTGTATCTGTAATTATGTGACAGAACACTAGTGTTGGTTCATGACCTACATATATGTGCACAGCTTTTTGGTTTTGAGATCAGTTAACTTGTGACTAAGTTTTACAGCGGTCTTCTGTAAGAAATGCTCTCTGTTTTATACTATAAGATGCATTTCCCTAGCAGAATTCAGGAAGGTAGTAACTTTAAACGGAATTGGTTTTAGTTAGCTTTGTATATTTACAGCTGTAAGTGGCAGAGGGAAAAAAAAAACATTTCTTGAGCTGCTATGAATACAGAACAGCTCTTTGAGAATTAAGTGTTTTGTAGAAGAAAAAAACAAAACACTAACAAACATCTTTTATATGTAGAAATGTGCTTTGGTATCTCAGCTGACATATAGCATAAAAATATGTCTTGTTTCTGTTGATCTTAGCGATTCAGTTTAATGATTCAGTTCGCTTTAGTAGCAAGAGGGGAGCCTTTCTAATAATTTTGTAGTATACCAGGGCTTCTTTGAATTAGTAGTCAGCTTTTTAAATAGATCCCTTATGTTGAAACATTCTGTAAGACGTTACTAGTCTTTTTGAGTACAAATGTACCTTTTGTGTACATTTTCACAAATGTTACAAGGCATCCAAAAGTTTTATTTGAGATACAAATTTGACAGCAACAGATGACACTTAATAGTAATGAATTGAAGAATCCCTCTGAACCCTCTAATAAGTGTGGGTTTAGTGTTAAAATTTTTTCAGCATTGTAGGCTTTTTGTCAGTTCGTGATTTATCTCTTCGTTTGTTTGGAGTTTTGGATTTGTGGGTTTGGTGGTTTGTTTTGTTTCTTCTTTCTGCAAAATACTTACTAAAAGGCTTTCAAAATGTGGGGAACTAGTACTTGGCACTATGTAAACAGGGGTAAGAGCAGCCAACAGGTCTTTAGAGGATTCCAGATGTGTCCCCTAATGGAGAGAACATTTTGCCGCTGCTGGAGGGTGAAAGTAGCTGTCTGGATAAGGTAGGCTTTATTTGCATGTTACGCACTGTTTAACACACTGTTTCTCAGATTCTTCCTAGTGCCACCCTTGGATTTACCTTGAATTTATCTGTGTTCACTTAATCTCCCTGGGTCAAAATAGCTTTTACTTCAGCCAAGAAATAGCTAACTACTTTTAGTCATGTTTTGTGAAAATTGGTGTTAACAGTTTTGAGGTATTCTTGCCTAAAAAAAACCTTTGGAGTTTGAAGTTGGCTTTGAATATAATCTTTGTTATTCATGTTCAAAACATATTTGAAAGGGAGCTACATGCAGCAGAATATCTGAGGTGCTGAAGTACTGACGCAGTTGGGTAAAGCAGCTTGTGGTAAAGGTGAGACGAAAGGCAATTTTTCTGAGTGTGATAAGTAATCAAGAAAGATTATATATACCATTTAGACCTTTTTAAAAAGCTGAAAGTATTGCAGAGGCTATTGTGAAAGGTGACCTGGCAGTGGAGTAGCAATGGGTGACAATGGCAAAAGGTAGCAGCAGTAAGCATTGGGGTTTCAGACCAAAGCCACCAAGAACTGTTGGTGTGATCGCTTCAGCTGGTATAAAGAGAGTCCTTAGAGGCTTCTCATCTCTAAAGAACAAGAGCTTCATCTACTAAACAGATGAACTCTGCTCTCCCTGGGCAAAAAACACTGGTGCAAAATCTGAAAGGGAGGTTAGTTTGCTGCCTCATCAAGTATGTGATGCTGTAAGAGCATTAGATTTGCATATCCAAGGAGCATTGATTTTTCCTACTATTGATTACTTAGGATTTTCAACTTAATGTTTGTTGTGTTGTTCTATTTGCCCCTACAACGGTATTTAGCTAAAACTCTATAGGTAATCTCATATGGGTTGCAAGGGAAGAATTGATCATTTCTAATGGGCCAAAATAATGAAATACAATTTTTGAGTGAAGGCTCAAGGTCTATTTACACCTTCAGTGGGAATTCCTAGAAATTTAATCTGGTTCTTTACTATCAGGTATTCTTGGATCTAAAACTGTTAAGTTTTCTACCCTGTGGAAAATATATTTTCATCCTCATTTCTTACGGAAAGGTTTGTTGGCTGTTTATCTTGATAACAAATAGCTTTCTTCTACAACTAAGCAAGCTTCTGTTCAAAGAAATCTAGCAACATTTGAATGCTAGACCTTCAGCCAGATTTTCCAGTGGATTTATCTTTCTATATGTGTTGTTCTAGAATCATGGAATCCTGGAATGGTTTGGGTTGGAAGGGACTTTAAAGAACATCTAGTTCCAACACCGCTTTGGGACATCTCTCACTGGATGAGGTTGCTCAAATCATGTCCAACCTGACCTCGAACACATCCAGGGATATAATGGAATTTTGGTATAATGCAGACTTCTTATCCTTAGAATAAATTCTCTTTTCTTGTGAAATTTTTATAAACAGTTATGTGGAGCTGCATTAACGTTATAAAGGTCTCTTTAGCATAATAAAGGTTTCTTAGATATATGGTGTTTCAATTTCACTGAATTACTCAGAAATTAGAGAGCATAGTGTGAGCATCTACCTTGTGAACTTCTGAATTGGTACTTCCTGGTCCTATAAGCAGTTGCAGGAATGAACTCTGTTTAAAAACAAGAGTGTTGATATGTTTCCGTGACCGCACTGCATTCTCCCAGTCTGATTCAATTCAACATCGAGCAAATGAATATAATACTATTATTTTAATAATAGTTTCTTACTCAGATAACCTTGCTGAACGAACTTAACAGCTGGGCAAGCCTCAACACCAGATGGCAGTATTTGATGAGCTTCTGACCTGTGCCTAGTGAATGAGTTAACTGGTTTTGGCCTATTTCATGAAAATTCTTTTTGAGACCTACCAAGATCTTTTCTCCCTGAAAAGTCATTAAAAAACCCTGAAAGAATGAGTGTTTCCAACTGGGAGTTAAAAGCAGACTACCCTGAAAAAGTTTTTTTCCATCTTCCACAATCTCAGAGAGACCAAATGTAAGTTATAATTACTTGGTTAACTTAATGGTTAGCTTTGGGAAGATACGTGCCTCTCATAAATGTCTCCGTTACCACCACATGTGCCTGTCTTTATTGGTAGTTCGTGATAGCTTCCTGAAGAGAACACCTATGAAGGTATTTACCACTACGGGACTTGAAGTATGTGGTAGTCTGAGTCTCAACTGTGTGGCTCAAGTTCATTTCATTCATATTCATCCAGGAGAAATAAGTATTTTTCTGGAATGTGTTTTGTATCGGTGCTTGTGTTGGTATTTTTAAGTTCTTTTAAAAAAAAAAAATAGCGGGCTGTATTTGGAAACTAGCTATTTTATATTATAATCATTAAGAGGTTTTTCATATTATTAAAGTCCACGTTAGTTTCTGGATTCAGGAGGCTGTCTTTCTATCAGTGATCATGCTTTTCACCTCTTTGGGATAGAGAAATCGGTAAGCAGCTCCAAGTTTAGTACAGTAGGAGATATATTGTTTTCTTTTTGACTTAATGTGTTTTGTGGGATTTTTTTTTTTTAAACTGGTGTTCTATGTAGAGACTGTAGAGGCAGAAAACTGATCTACCAATCACTGCTATGTAAGAGGCTTTGCATTATCTCTTTAGTAACCTGAATGCAGTCTGAATACTCAAAATAACTGCCTGCAGTCAAGAAAAGGAGTCCTGTTGCTTTGTTAAGGTCACAGGTTGCCTTGTTGGGAACAGCTGTACTGAAACATAAAGGGCTGTAAGGCCCTTGCTTAACGCTGCTTCCCGCTGACCTCTAGTTCACCAGATATTTCAGCAAGCAGTGGTTTCATACATAGGTCCTTACAGCTTTTTGTATGTCTAAATTTTGTGGTTGCTGAGGCTGTTAAATGATGGTTGGAGCTTAGCTTGCACGTGGTCATTGCAGTTACATTGACGCCACTTCAAGATCCATTGATACATGCTGATAAGATGTCCTTGGTAAGATCACTTCTTGAATTGTCACTCTTTTTGATAGTTTGGTTTGACAACAATCTAATTGCACAACACAAAGTCAGTCCAGTAAGTTAACATTCTTCAGCTGAATGTCTTTCTGATATAAAGCCACATATGGATTGCGTTTCTCTCTGTAGAATCTCCCTCAGCACAATATTGCCAATTCTAGATTGTGCCATTTCCTTAGCAGTTTTCCTGCTTCTGTCTATTTCTAAAGATTAGTCTTGGGTTGTTTACAAATGTACAGAAAATCAAAGTGGAGGTACTGTTTATTTACTTAACATTAGTTGTTAGCCATGTGAATGTGACTGATTACACAGAATAAACTACTCTGAGAAAACGGTAAAACAAGAAAAAATAGAGGGCCAGATTTTTCCTTTAGAAGAGCACAGTCCTATGTGCTCCAAATTAAAAGCTTTATTTAAGAGGGGTAACTTTTGCATCCTGAAATTAAAACACTGTTTTCATTTTTGCATGTTCTAAAATAAAGCTTTGTCCAAAATAAGAAAAGGAGGAATCTCTGTAGAGAGGTTATCCTGAACCAAAAGCTGGTTTTGAACATGTGACATGCAAACTGCTGTGTGGCTGACAGATGACCTTGAATATAAAAATGTTATAGTCGGTACTTCCTTTATAATGAATGAAATCAGAAATCTGTTTTCAAACTTTGAACTTCATTACAAAATCTTTACCTCCTTACTCCCCATTACTCATGGGTTTTGGTCATTTTAAGTGTTCGCCCTGTAGGATTTAAATAAATTTCTGTTGGTTATAAACCTACAAGAAGGGAGGAATGTGTAGCAATAAAAGGATGTTTTTAAACCAGTAAATTTGAGTGTACTGCTTCTATTACTTTAAGTTTTGATTTTTTTGTTGTAAAGAATGATCGGGAAATTTCACATATGGTATATTTCAAAAAAGCTGCAACAAAGTTATTTTAATAAGAAAAATGAATGCATGAATTATTTAAAATAGTTGGTGCAACTGTTCCTGTTAACTAATCCAGGCACTTGGAAGGCAATTACACTGAGCTTTGACAACATTGCCAACCCACTGCACAGTGCCTTATGCCAAAAGCTATTGTTGTTTTATTGACCACGTTCACCATTACATATGCATATGAAAAAACAGAGGCATTTTCATCGGGATTACCCTAATAGCATTAAGAGATTATTTTTTAAATTTCCTTGGAAGGAAATTCACTTAAATGAGATTACTTATTACTTGACTGGTTTCCTATCATGCTGCTATGTTTAGGCAAGTGGAGTCCATTAGAGTATAAAGTTTTTTAAAAAACTGATTTTATACATTAATGATTTCAAATAAAAGAGAAGTACTGTATTTGTGCACAGCTGCTTTTGAGAAAGTTAAGTCGATGTTCTGGTTAGGAGAGATAACACTTTTTGTCCCTCTTGGTGGCCCCCCTAGTGTCACCATTAGTTGCTAATTACTTGCAAACAAATAAACAATTAACTCCTCGTGCCTCTTGGTGGGAGAGTTTTCATTGACATGCTAAAACTTTCTAATAAAAGATTTTAATTAATGACGTTGCAAATCCAACCCCCTTGTCAACATAGCTATAAGGAGGACTTGTGGAGAAATGCAAGTACAGTATACATGCTATGCTGGCTGAAGGTGAAAGCATGGCAAATACATCGCTATGTGCTGCTAATACATCAGTGTCTCAGAATCTTCGGAAAGTGTCTGGTTTTGTAGAAAATAAAACCACACAGTGCTCGTTTTCCATTGAAAGTATTTTGGGACTGGAGCAGAAAAAAGATGGCATTCCAGCTGTGAAACCCCACAGACCATGGATGGATGCATGCACCAACTTGGGTAAGTCAGCAGTCTGTTTTGTAACCTCTCAAGCTCTTAGTCCTTTAAAAACGTATATATTTTCATGTTTCTACTGAAAACCAGTAAATTGAAGCTCTTGTTTGCTTACTTTTTCTAGTTTTAGGTGATGACAGTAATCCCCATCTGCAAATCCCTGTTGTTTGCTATGAAAATCCATTATTTCATGCTAACAGTAATCCAGTGCAAGAGGAGAAAGTTTTGAAATGTGAAAAATATTTTTCAGTCGCTGAAAGGCTATCTTTCAAACGAGAATTGAGCTGGTACAGGGGTAGAAGACCAAGAACTGCATTCACTAGAAACCAGGTAGGGATCTTCTCAGTCTTTAATAAATGAATAACAATGTAGTTTAGTTAAATGTTGATAGAAGCCTATAACAGCTGACTAATTCAGTATGATGTACCTCTGCAGATAGAAATGTAGTCAGGAACTAGTGTAAATTAACAGTAATGTTGCTAATTTCAGCAGACCTGTGTTTATGCATGGAATCGGAATTGTGCAAACACTGCTGGAAGGCTCCTGTTGAACTAACTAAACTGTTGTATTTATTTTCTTTATTACTCCTATAAAGCTGGTGATTCAAC
This sequence comes from Aptenodytes forsteri, assembly GCF_000699145.1. Taxonomy (NCBI): domain Eukaryota; kingdom Metazoa; phylum Chordata; class Aves; order Sphenisciformes; family Spheniscidae; genus Aptenodytes; species Aptenodytes forsteri. The sequence goes on from NW_008795909.1 coordinate 12,432,776, forward strand.
AAGTGTGTTTTAATCTCCTCAGATTGAAGTCTTGGAAAATGTTTTTAAAATGAACTCCTACCCTGGCATTGATGTTAGAGAAGAGCTAGCTCGCAAATTAGACTTGGATGAAGACAGGATCCAGGTAATTTAAAAATTTATCCGAACATTTCTGTAATTCCATCTATATGTACTCTCTGGTTATATAAATGAGTAGTTTGACAGCAGTAGCAATAATTTTAATAATCTCCATTTAAAACAGTGTACATTTATACATGTGGTATGCCTTCAATGATTTGTGAAATGGAAGCCATTGAATTCCTTCTGAAATCTTAAACCTTCTTCCATAGCGTTGATGAGGTATTCATTACTATAGTATTTCCATTATATCTGCTCTGTTAATCTCTAATTATCATGTGCAGAACTTGATTGTTTGCTTCCACATTTTAAAATCATGTTTATATTATGCTTGTCACTATATTTGAAAAACAAATTTGAAACAAATATTGAAATAATTTGTACGAATGTTAAGTAATTTGTGAGACTGTCAGTAGAGCATACATGTGTTAAACCAATGTTTGAGCCTATGTCTTCATCTGGCCAAAAGCAAAAGCTACTCAGGGATTTTAATTATTGATTTCCAGGTAGTCCAATGTGATAAGAAGCATACCATAAACATTAGAATTTGGGCCTCACCTTGACTTTTATTAAGCTTTTGATGCAAGTCTTTTATTGGGGTTGATGGGAAGCTTGATGCTGAGATTAATTAGGCAGCTGAAGAAATAACACCTTAAGACTTGTGTGTGAATTCCAGATGCTCAGGATTTTCCAGGGTCTGGTTCAGTGTCACTGAAGTTAATATTAGTTTTTATATTAATTATAGTGAAGCTGGTCCTCACTTTTCAGTTAAGCTGGGGGTATTATTTTCTTCGTCTGTGGTGTTAAAATTATTGCAGGTAGCTACCTGCCATCATCTGCATGTTTTAAATTTGTATTGAACTTCCAAACTACTGTCATTACACAAAATACTGTAAAGTTGTGTGAATATTTTTAAGTTTCAAAGCTTATTCTTCTTACAGTGCTGTATTTCTGAAAAGCGTGCCTTTTCTTTCAATTTTAGATCTGGTTCCAGAACCGTCGTGCAAAGCTGAAAAGATCACACCGAGAATCTCAGTTTCTAATGGTGAAAAATACTTTCACCTCCAGCCTGCTAGAGTAAAAAGAAGGATGGTTTGCTCTTACAGTACTACAATAGAACATGAAGAAATACTGGAATTTTCATAACTTGTATTGAGTAATGATGATGTATTAATTACGATTTTATCCCCAGATTTGAAAGACTATAATAATTTTCATTCAAATAAACTGTAAATACTTGAAGTATTATTATAATCTACTTTTTGTGGAAAAAGTGAACTTTTCATATATATTTTAATAAGTATTTTCAGAAAAGTTTAGATATTTTTGCAGTTAAAAAAAATCCAAACCCTAGGTTGCAGAAGATATTCAGCTAGTGTGTATTACTGCAGCTTAACTGAAGACGATTTAACAAAGCTTCATGGTTTTAAAAAAAAAAAATTGTTTAAAGTCTGAAATATGCAAAATGGATCTTGCTACCTGAAACAGATTGTGCATTACATTGGAGTTTAAATAGCTTCTTTAGAAAAAGTGTGTAGAAAGAGTGTGATACCTTTTTCTAAAAATTATCTCAAATGGAAGGGCTAGTGTTCAACTGACTGTTCAGTTTGAACAATTGTTGGGTTAAAAGAAGCTGAAAATTATAATCTTTTTTTATATCACATTTTAATTAATTTAGGATATTTGCCTATTTAATGCTTCACCTTGGATATCTCCTCTCTTGTCAGTGTAAGTGTTCCAGTTATGGAAGTTGCCCTCATTATCTTCTAATGATAGAATGCAGCATTTCACAGGATCAAATCACATGGGACCAGACCAGATATCCAGCTCATTGCCATTAATTTTAAGGTGTTGAATTCATTTTTATCTAACAGTACATGAAAGTTAATTATCCTCATATTTGATATTCAGCCTGAAGTCAATATGGATAAGGAGAGCCTTATACAAAGAAAACAACTCTTCATGACAATGATGTAGGAAAACATTGTAAGTATGGGTTTACACTGTTCCTTGTTCAGCAGAGCTTTAAGCACTTGCTTGAAGTTCTGGTGTCCCTCAATGAGACTTCAGCCTGTGTTATTTACTAGAGATGTGTTCTACACGGGCCCAGCTGTACATACAAAAAATCAATTTGTGTTAGGCTGATGGTTCAGCAGAAGCACTGACTTTAAATGGTATTTAATCTGTAAATCTGAAAGAACCAGTAAATCCCCAAAAAACAGTAAATCCCAAAAAATTTAGACATAAAGCTTTGTTAATTGCGTTTTCCCACTTGGCTGACTTGAAAAATAAGATTTACTTTGAACCACAACTATATTTACAGTAGTCAAAAAACTGAACCGAATCATTTTATCTGATTTAAAAAAAAAAAAGAACATAGGGAAAAACTCTGAAAACTAGGGAGAAGTGATGTGAGTGCTTATGACATTCAAATGTTTTTTTTATCTAATTCAGAGTATAGATCTCAGACTAACTATCCCACACTGAAGGAATGCCTAGCCACTAAGCTATTATGTGTTATGATGTTGGTTTCCAGATTTCTTGTGGAAACAGTTTTGCTTTATACAGAGTACTTTGATATTCACTGGAGGAAGAATTAGAGCCAAAGTCTTCAATATGCACACCTTAGCCACCAGGCTCATTCACAGTCTGACACTCAGCTTCTATGAAGTCAGTTAGGACACTGAGGACACAGAAGTCAGCGTATCATTGCTAATATAGGTTAAAAGTAAATAGCAAAAAAAGCAGGGGGGGGCAATCCATAGATTCTTGTAGTGTTTTAGTAGTGCAAATACAGTTAGATTGTTCTTCATTTGCACTTATTATCAATAATAATAAAATGACAACAGATTTTTTTTTTCTGGCACGTTACTTTCAATGTACTATAGTCTCTAGAAGAGGTAGGTGTTAAAATTTTGAAGACCTGTCTCTACTGCTCTCAGACAGTTTTTGATTCTTATTTCTCTTCTAACATGCTCTGCTTTTCCTTCAGTTTGTGTTCTTTCTCAGGACATTTCTATACATTTCAGTTGTTACAAGGATGATTTAATATAGCTTTGCTGAATGTTCACATGGTACTGTGAAATGCAGGCAGTTTAGGATTTTATGAGATAACATTGTACCTGTTATGTCATGAACAAACTAAGTATTGCTCTTCCTTTCTCAATGCTTCTATCCATGGTATCTGCTGTCCTATAGAATGAAAGGTAAGTTTGAGAAAAGGGGTGATAGAAAAAACTTAATTTTATGTAGTATCATATTATGAAAAGCTAAAGGGAAGGATGATCTGACTTCAGTCCTTAGTTAATATTTTGGATGATAGGTTGAAATATAAGAGTTTAAATAAAAAACATTTCTATATTTTCTGAAAAATATTACTGAAAAGCTGCATTACTTTGGAACCAGACTACAGGTATTTGCCATTTTGTGTCTCTAACTTCATGGGCTCGTTGCTTTCATTTTTATAGAATCTCTAAAATCTTGAATTGTTTGACTTTGCTCCTGGAAATCCTATTTTAGTGTGAAAATAACAAACTTTTATCCACTATTGAAATGTTAATTATTCATGCTTTGTTGGATTATTATGAAAATAAAGGGAAGGATGATCTGACTTCAGTCCTTAGTTAATATTTTGGATGATAGGTTGAAATATAAGAGTTTAAATAAAAAACATTTCTATATTTTCTGAAAAATATTACTGAAAAGCTGCATTACTTTGGATGCAGACTACAGGTATTTGCCATTTTGTGTCTCTAACTTCATGGGCTCGTTGCTTTCATTTTTATAGAATCTCTAAAATCTTGAATTGTTTGACTTTGCTCCTGGAAATCCTATTTTAGTGTGAAAATAACAAACTTTTATCCACTATTGAAATGTTAATTATTCATGCTTTGTTGGATTTAAGAAATAACATTACTAACTGAACTTCTGTTGTATCCAGCATTCAAAAATACTTAAGAGAACATGCACAAATAAAGCAATTTTAATGGAGCCAAATCCATTAGGAATAGTTCTTGGAGAAATTGGAATCTCAATTCAGATACCTACCTGATCTGGTAAAGGTAAAGACAATATTGGGAATGCATGAGTTCTATTTTGTTTTTCTTCTCGCCTCAAAACATATACTGCCCATAGCTTAACCTTATTGCAGGTAATTTGAAACTATTGTCTACTTTACTGCTGGAAACAAGGTTTCCAGCAGCAACAGATTAGACTAATCTATACAGATTGATGCCTAAGAACCGTACTCTATTATCTGGCAAATACCTAAATACAGCTAATGTTTCTTATAATGGAACTTGTCTCAAGTGACGGAAGTCTGACAAAGCAATTTAGGAGAAGGAGTAGAATAATAGCAGAATAATAATAGCACCAGCCCTGGTATCCAGCTCTCAATTAGCAAATCTTACCAGAAGGATGATTGGTGTAAGGTACTAAGAGTGTCACACATAGTGCTGAGGGGCAAAAAGTTTAAGAGCATAATTGCATTATTTGCTTCATCTTGGCTTAGCTTGTTCTTACCAAAGTAAATGCATCAACAAGTTAAAGGAGAACCTCTAACTTTTTACGTTTATACCTACTTTGACCAGCGTGGGTTTAAATTGTGGCCATCACTTTCTCAAATACAGCCGAATTTTTTTCCATCTTAAAAAATACTAGTCTGGACTTCACAGGTTTTTCTAATCTTGTACTTCCTGATAATATGCAGCTTTCTGGGCTACCTTGGTAATACATGTAACACGCTATGTTATCCGTCTAGGCACAGCCTAGGCACAGTCCAAATAATGACAGTGGATGAGACTGTCAGAAGAGGCCAGCGTGCGTTCTGAAATCTGATCCCACTCCAGTTTTGCATACTTTGCCTTGCAGTGTTTGTTTGTCTATCTACCCTTCAGAACTATGATCAGAAAAGTCTCAGTCTTCTTGGTTCCTATTCTGACTTAAGCTTTGTGAAGCCACGACCTCCTTTACTTCCAGCCGTGTTGCCTTGCATTGGCTGCAGTGATCATTTGACCCAGTGATAAGCTGATAAATTTACTAGGATGGTGAAAAACTGTTCTAGCTAAAAAACTGACTAGTCCTAAGACTTCTAACTCTTAATATTGGCAAGCTGTTATGTCAGCATCCATCAACAGCTACAATTTAGGCTAGGATCAGGTTGATAATGGGCTTCTGTTGTTAACTGTAATGGCACTTAAACATTCTAGGAGTGCTTTCATGAAATAAGTCCAGTGCCTGTGACCTTAACTGGGATGCTGGGCTGCATAATTATTTGTTTTAAATTGACGTTCTTTTCTTAATTACTGCCTCTATCTTAAAATCTTTTTCTAACCACAAACTTCAGCAATACCCAGTGCTGTCCAAAAAAGATGAACTATGGCCTAAAAGCAGATTCTAAGTTATTTATACCAAAGGACCAATGCTTCCAAAGTTCCATTGTGATGTTATTACTTGCAGCATACATAAAAGCATAGTTTGAAATTTACTCTTTAAATTACCGATGTTAGCATTGAAAGCCCAGATTTAGAACACCATTCATTAAATTGTCATTTAAAACTTTGGATTTGCAATTAAGTTTATCAAGTCTGTGCTTACAAACAGCAAGCTATCACACCAGCAAACTGTATGTTAACATTTTCCTGGTGCGCGTCGGTACATCTGCATTTATCTAGTTGTTCAAAGTTTTGTATTGAAAATACTTCTAAAGCAACGAAACCCAGGACTTTTTATAGTTGTATGTAAGAAGATTAACACTGTGTTCCTAACATTATTAAAAGGAAATGTGGCTTCAAAAATCATCCAGCACATACGTGGCTGGATTTAACAAGAGACTTGCACAAAAGTAGTGTAAAATCATTTGCAAACACCTTCAGTTTACCTAACATGAAATTAAGCTAATTTTAAACAGTTGAGATTAACTCTCAGGGTTAACTAGTAATTACAAAATCAAAGCTTTTTAGAAATTGGTTGTAAAATAACTTTTGTTTTGATTCCTTAGATTGATTTAGTTTCCCTATCAGTTGTTAGGTTGATGCTCTTTTGTCTCTTCATTTTAAAGGACTTTATATTTCCCATCCAATGATGTAATATTAAGTATTTTATTTTCAAAAATACTTTTGAACAATGGTGATTGACCTAAATTATTATTTCATGTCGTGCTATATGTGTCATAGATTCATCTTGACTCAAAATCATATTGTTACTTTTATTAGAGCTATTTAGAATATCTGATATTTATTTGATAATGGAACGGTAAAAAGACAAAGTAGTAATGATCGTTATTTGAGGGGGAGCTGGGGCTCTTCAGCATCTTGGGGGGGGAGAGAGAGGATCTCATCTGATTGCATTACAAAGGAAGTTCATGCGGTCATAATGGGCAAACAGGGTTGTTAGTAAGTGAGAGGAATCTAGGGCTGTTGAAGAGCCATCAGTTCTAGATTCCTTTGTGGGGGAATAGTCCCTTCACTTGCATGACATGAGGAGGAAAGGCTTAGGCGGAAAATGTGGAAGACCAGTCTTTCTATTTTGGGCACCCAAAGCTGATATTGGCATGGGCCAGCAGTATTTTATTAGACCAAATCAGGGCAATCTCAGAACGTATGAAGTGCTGTGTTAGCATGGCACAGCATTAGCATTGCAGTTCTGCTTTTTTAGATTGACTAGCAAAATAGAAAACTAATCATGTATTTGTTGAGTTTAGAAGAAGCAGTAAACTGAGTTTCTTCTAATACCTGTTTTTGCAGGGTGCTGTTTATTAGCAATGAGGTAAGAACATGATCAGAAATGCTTAGGGATATACAGGGTTTGGTGTAGTTGTGGTATAATTGCCAATGATTTTCATACCACAATGTATGTTTTATATTGATCATATGAATGTGGTATGGTGCTGGTATTAGAGTGATAGAACAAGGGGTGCATTGCCTGTGACTTAATAAAAAAAATGCAAAGAACAACAAAAGCAGTGAGATAATAGATTTTTCAAGTGTGTTTTGATCCATGTTGTGAATCGGTGTAAAGTCTAGTGCCTCTAGCAAACAGAGTATCTGTTTGTTGATTCAAACAGGGCACAAGTAATGCTTTTGATACCAATTTTCAAGCATGGTCATCTGGCTTGGGATGTTGTAAGGATCTGTATGTGTGGCCTGTAAATATGATGCCATACTTGGACTGGGAGAAAATACATATTCCTTCTTTTTGGATTTACAGTCCAATGTTTTGTTTTTCCTAGCTCCTAGACCAGGTTTTCCTCTGCCACTGTGATGGCTGGAGAACCCAATGAGTATAGTCTATCACTCTTTTCCTTAATCTTGTGCAATTTGGAGGAAAAAGGACGAAAGTTACCTGGTGGTATAAGATAGTCCCCTTCACTAAAAGTTATCTATGTTATTAGTCTTGTTATTAATCACTATAAAATTTTGGGAATTTGCCATTTTTAAATTGCATATGTAAGCATGTGTTTCAAACTCATTATCTCATTGTGACCTTTAAAAAAAAAAATCATCTGTAACCTTGCACCAATTTAATTATTGTACCTTATTTTTCTCTAATCCTTTCTTGCACTTTTAACATTGAGTTTCTATTTTACCAGTCTACATCATTTTACTACTTCTAAGGTGATAAGTGCCTGCCCACAATTTCTAGATTCTGGGGCAGTCTTTTGTCTATGTATAACCAAATTATGCTTTATATATTAAATGAAAATGAATATATGTCTTTTAATGATAGATTTCACACTCTCTTAATATTTAGAATTGTATTGCATCAACCATAGTTATACTCCAAAATATCTTGGGATTCAGTTTCTGTGAATGGTGCCATAGTAAGGAAATTAAGAAGATAGATCAAATATTCTGCATTAAAGATTGTTGGCTATATATTAACGGCATCTTAAACATTTTGCTTTTTCATATTAAATCAGACTTTAAATTCATAAATCTTGCAACAGTGGCAACAGTCTGTATTTGAAATGCCTATAAAAATGCTGGGCTGCTTTTGCCCTCTTGTGGCTAGATATTATAATTACAATCCTACATGTTCTTAAATTAATTTTGAGTAAAATCTGCAGTTGTGAGTTAGGCTGTGGGTAGACAGAATGCCAGCAGGTGACTGCCTATTTTAATTGTACAAAATTTGTGACCAAATTTATATGTTCGTGCATACAAACGCTTGACGTTGGGCCTGATTTTCAAAAGTTCTGAATGGTCAATATTGAACTGCACCTAGTGAAAATTGGTGGGTGCTTAATATTTTTGATAGTCTGAACACTTATTAATAATTAGCTATTACCCTAAGAAATTCAGTTTTGGGCAGCCAACCTTTTAAAATCTTGCCTGTAAATTAATTTAAGCTGCTTTCATGAGTACATGTTTATAAGAGTGCCCAACATAGTCAATTTATAGTAGCAGAATCTTTTTACATTCCAGAAAGCATTTGACAAAATGGCCAGTAATTCTAAAAAAAACGCCCACCCCTTAGAGTGTAAAACTTAGAATGACTTCTAGTACAATATCTACTAATATAATTCTTCTGTGATAATAAATACAATGTTGACAATGCAAAGGTTTGCCATGCAGAAACACTTGTTACCACCAGACCTCACGTATTGTTTTATCACATTGGAAGGGTAAGAAGTGACTTTGTGCTCTTTAAATAATGTACATTTCTTAACAGTTTGTCTTGCATTTCAAAATGTTCAGTCAGGGTAAAATATTAAAAATGTGATATTATCCACTTTAATTTCTTTCTTGATTCAAATATTTGTAAGTTACCAGATAGATATTTGGATATGAGGCATACAGTGAAATGCAATTCTCTCACTTCAGAGTTGGAACAGCATCTTATTCTATGCTGCACGATGTGGCTATCTGACAATATAATTGCAAATTCTCTAATTCATTTTGACAGAGAAAGGAAGTCATAGGGAAGCATTCTAACGAGGCATCAGCATTGCCCTTAAAGTGCAGTTGGCTATGGCTAGATACTTTTGTGAAATGTAAGTAATTACATGGAAAACCTCCTTTTCTTGTAGATGTTTAAATGAGAAAACTGATCCCATATTTCCCTTCTTTCCTCTGTAAACACATGGTCCTGGGCAATAAGTTTTATCGCAAATTACAACTTAGTAGAAGTGGTATTCTTGGTGATTGTTACTATTACCATCTAATTAGAAACAAATAATAATTTATCTATTGTAACATCATATTAACGTGCATTAACTTACTATGTAAGTATTAACAAATCTTGTTCATTGTGTTTGATCAGTTTGTTATCTGCATATTTATCTTACTCTTTCCAAAAATAAGCAGCTAACTCAATCCTGATATCCAACTGCTTCAAATTTTTGTTATAAAAGAATGTGCCAGACTTTAGATAAAAAGGACCTTGAGCTTGTTTGTTTGAGAGGTAGGGCTGCCAGCAACAATTGTAATTCCTAACAGGGCCCTTCCTCTTCTTCTTTTTTTTTTTTTTTAAGGCCAGTCTTGTAGAATTGCTGTGGATTCTTTTGTAAATTTGCTATAAAATGTTTTAAAATTCTTCTCTGAAATAGTTATGTATCTATCATATAAACAAAGATTGCAATTTCCATATGCTTCCAGCCTTTGTATTTTATTTGTATATTTCCCGTAGTGGGAGTAGCATGAGGTGCTGTTGACTAAGTGCTTTCCAATCTTCTTCCGGAATGGGTACACAATAGTAAGATTTTTTTTTTTTTTTTTTTAGTTCTTCCGGCCATGTTCCTATTGTTCTGAAATGGTATCTGTTACTAGTGTCTCTATGCATTTTAATTACAAAAATCTTCAAAACACTTTCTTTAGCCTTAATTACCCTTAGCTTTTGGCCTCAAATAACAAATGATGTCATCCTGAAGTGCTTGAGCAAATAGCTCTCCCCCAGTTAAATGGGAAAGGGTTTAAGGCAGGTTATGCTCAGTGAGGTGTCACTTAGTGTGCTAGGATTAATTCTGCAGACATTGCCACAGGATGCTGCTGAATTTCAGAATAGACTGTTAAATCAAGTTAGGGTTGTTCCCCCTGTGTTTCCCTGCAGAAGGAAAATGACAAGCTGTCTGGATGGAACGTATTGTCCTGTAATAAGAAAGGGTAGAGATTAGAAGTAAAACTGAGAAACTTTTGTAAAAATGTTACTTTATTAACATTTCTAGCATTTATTCAATTATTGTGGGGATCTTGATTTGCTTTTTTAATAGTTGATTGAGATGAAATGCCTATATTGCAGAAAAATATTTTAAAATCAAACATTATTCAATTATTGCTAAAGAATAAAACATACACAACTTGGGGATACAGTTGTCGGTTTGGAATATTTCTAGTTCAGCAGAATTTTTATTGAAAAATGACTCTTCCATGCAATTTTTAATTTTCTTTGCATCACAAGTCTCTTTCTCTAAAAGTGCAGTTTCATATTACACCTAATCCAGTGTAAAAGAAGACTGCTGCTGAAAGATGTGGTCCTGGCCTGCTCCCTCTTTTCTCAGAAACAACATGTGGCCACAGAGTTAGTCAATTCAGCATGCTTTTGGAGCAGAGGGGAGTGTATTTGGTGGCACATCAGTAAGTTGAATCATCTCGGAGGACTGAGCTGTCTGTTCCTTTATTATATTCATATGAATAAACAGATGAAAAACTAAACAGAAATACAGAGAGTTGACTTTTGACTGCAAACATTTTCTGCCAGCAGAACAAGTTGGCCTGTATACAATACAGAGAACTGTGAGGTCTGGGGAATGGTAATATTATATGAAGACTTGCATCCATGGATCACTGATAAATTGTTATTTTGATGGTGATCAGAGGTAACTTTCATAAAATGACTTTGTTTTATTTCAGTCAGTTCCTTTTCACCATAACTTACTCTTAAATCTGATGCTAACTTGAGCCTTTAGGAATATAGGACTGAAACTTCCTTGGTCATTAAGTGCAATTTCCTGTAGAAGACATTGTCATCCAGAAAGGTCACAAGACCATTCACTCCCTACTCTCTGAACTCTACAAGCCTCAAAACACCCCCAAATACCTGAAGATACACTTGAGATTTTTAAGAAAAAAGCTCAAACATGACAGTGTGACATAAAAAGTGAGCAGGAGAGAAATATTACTGGCTGTACACTACAAAGGATTCTGTAAGGTCTGGCTTAATCAGCATTAAGGACTGGATGCTCAATTTCAAGGGCTTGTTGCAAAGCATCTGGATATAGAAGTGGTGTCTGCCAGTGTCAAAGCACAATTCATGCATCTAATTCCACTTTCAAGTTCCATCTGGACGCAGCAGCAGCTAATCTAGAAGTGCCAATAAATGTTTGGACACAGCAGGAGACAGTTGGCTGCCAGGACTGCATGCTGTGCTCTTTGCCACTCGCAAGATACAAGCAGCCAGTTTTGGAGGTTGGATCTGGGCTCCGTGGCCCACACTATTTTAAGCATCCACTGGTAATGTCTGCATGACCTTAGGAAGTAGAGTGTGTGTCTACAGAAAGAAGCAGATTGAAAACAAAAAACACTACACCCAGGGGTCTCTTCCTGTCTTACTAGGGGGCAGAGTCTTTCCTGACTCCAGATCTAATTATTGCTTTAGCCTTGAGCATGTGTGCAAGACAAAAGCAGGCATCTTCATGACTCTGTGCTTAAGTTTCCCCATCTATAAAATGGGAATATTAATACAGATTTTCCTTTCAGAACTCAGTGTTTTTCATGAGTTCTTGGCACATTTCTCAAGGCCTAGTGATTTAAAAGTTGCCTTGAACAAGATAAGTATTCATAACAATTGAAAGATTTTATTAAAATTTCAATTCAATTTCATGGCCTGGGGTCAGTGTCTTACAGCTGATAATCTTTCACTTGAGCTTAGCCAGATCTTTTGAAACTCTGGCATGTTATAATATGGAAGATTCAATTTTTAGGACCCTTGACACTGGTGGGAATGTTCATGCCCTTGCTGAGAGTGTCCACATTGATTTCACCCTTTCTTTCTAATTTTGTTCTTAAGGTTTGATACTGGAAGATCTTCCTCCTTTTTATGCTAGATGTTCATTCCATAGGTAAACCATCCCCCTGTAAGTGGGACACTTTAGTATAAGTGGTTATTGTCAAAAGATCTTTTTTTTTGCCTTCCAGTATCTGCCAGATGAAGTTTCAGAAGACCCTTGCATTGCGGATTTTCTGTTCTGGCATCTTACTGTGCTTTTATGGAGAGTGAGGTGATACTTTGATTCCAGACCTTTAAGAGGTTTCTGGAATACCGCTGATCTTCTAGCACACTGTCTGCTTGGTTCACCGTAGCGTAGCTCATCCTCATTTTCTAACAGTGGGTGGTGTTTATCTATAACAGAAGTGTGATATTGCAATAGTCATGATTGTTTGACTCAGCTGAATACTTCTACAAGCGTGATGCATGCTGTCTGGCCCAAAAGTGAGCTGTTTTCATAACTCCTTTTGCAGTCAAGGTCAGTCTCTCTTGGGAGACATTTAAGTGCTGGAAATATGAAGTATGGATGGAGCATACAGCTTCCAAGTCTAAGAAGGAATTTTTGCTGAGTGATAGAAAAATTCAGTAGGGAATTTTTAACCATATTATCAGAACTTTTTACTACATGAGTTTTCATGTTTTTACAGGACCTGCTGAGTTCTCACTGTCCCCTCCATCTGGGAACAGCTGCTCAGAAAGGGGAAGGGAAAAAAAAAAAGTTTTTTAGCTTTAAGTAAGAAGGTAGAGTGGCAACCAAAACCAGCTGTAGAATGCATGATATTGATACCCATGACTTTTGGATATTATGTGTTCTATGCTATTTGGAAACAAGAGACTGTTGTAAAAAGGACAAAAGAGCCTACAGAAAAGCAGAGTCCCCACAGCTACTTTTGCCCTTAGATTAGCTAGCAGCATTTTGGAGAATCTAGCTAAAAATGTTAACTGCTGTCATTTGATTCCCACCTCTCCCCTACCCTTTTCCACAAAAGATTTCAGTGGAAGTTATTCTAAATACATACAAAGCAATGAAATACTTCTGTATTCGGTCAGTTCATTCATGTTAGTAAGTTGGATGTGGTGGCAGTAGGGAGATAGGTTTTTTTTTTTTTTTCAGATGTGTCATTTTGTTATTAGCTTAAGCTGAACTATCGGGAAGGGGGCATCAACGCTGATTTTGTCATATGGCATCTTTGCTTTGTGCTAGTAAGTTTGAGGTCTTAGTAAGACCGATCATTCTGCTGCTTTCTGGGTACTGCTGGTGTAATCAGTGGTAGCTGAGAGTTCTTCAGTTACTCTGCTACCTAGGAAATGTCACTATTCATTCTGTATCTTTGTTTATATTAAAATCATTGTAGGCTAATGCATCAATAGCACAGATAATGCTAATTTTCCTCTTAGTTCTCACTTAAAAATTTCAGCTTCTCCATGAGTCTAGAACTCTGTTAACAGAAAATGCCAAACAGATTTCCCCACAGTTTAGAAGGAGATCTGTTCGCAGATCAATGGAGATGTGTTCAACAGGGAGTCGTTGCTTGTCATAGGTGGTTATGGGCAGCAGAGAGATTATTGTCCTGTAAATAAATTGTACATATGTCTTCCTTTAGCCATCGTATTGTGTTGCTTTATGTCCTTTGTAATGCATTAAAACATAAAAGGACTAGTTGTTTACAGTTTTTATACAGCCTGACTTGACTTTTTAAAAAAAAAAAAAAAAAAAAGGTGTATATAGTTTTCAAGCCTGTTTGGTCACTACTGAGTAATGCAAGGAGAAAGTAAAGCAAGAATACCCAGATAGAAGTGTATGGTGTACCATGAAAAAACATGTGCTAAACTTTAATTCTGATCTAGGATATACTTGGCCTTTAGAAAACGTCTCATCATAAAATCAGTGAAATTCCACCCATAGAATGAGTGGTCCTAATATTCCCTTTTCCAGAATTCCAGCCTGCAGGGGAAATGGAGATCAAAAGTAAGCATCACTTGTTCCCAGAGCCTTAAAAGGACTATGGCCTAATCTCCAATTTGTGCTAAAAAATGTTTAATGGCAAGAATCTCATTTCTGTTCATGTCACAATGAAGGGCTATGACCATCCTGAAGTCACAAACCTGTTTTCAAAGGTACCTGAAGGCAAGAACTGTGATTCTTCAACTTAAACAAGCAGTTTAAGAGAGTTTTATTGTATTATTTTTGCCAATAGTCACAAAGGATGGAAAACCCTATGATAGGTGTGAAACTAGTGCTAGTTTAAAAATTACCAGCTGGTCATTGTTTCCTCTCAACTGATTGGCTTAGTGGTGTTTTTGCCTACTATTTTAATCCAGACCATAATGTCTTTTATAATACTGATGAGTTTGTCTATTCCATTAGGATTATGTTTTTGTCCAGTGTTAATCATAGCAACAGAATGTACTAAAATAAAAATTTTCAAAAATAATTGGAGTTAAGTGATGTGTAAAAGTTACATAAGACGAGGCCCTGAGCTACCTGATCTAAAACTGATGTTAGGACTACTTTGAGCAGACAATTAGACCTAATGACCCCGAGGTCCCTTCTAAGCTAAATTATACTGTGATTCTGTGCTTCGAATGAGCCTTGGGCTTCTATGTCTCTTATGTGATTCTGAGTATTTTAGGCAAGGGGTTTGTAATTGATGTAATTCACTGATATATCAGAGCAGCTTGCATTTGAAATTTGTTAGAAACACGATTTATTTTCTTTTAAAGAAAAATGTTTTGGTCAAAGCATGCAATACCAAAATTAGCTGTAGAGACTCCCATTGAAAAAGCTGAAATATTTATCGCTACATACAACTTCTATTGCATTTTCTGCAATTGAAATTCTATGATAGTATATTCCTCCAGCTTGTCTTTCTTAATAGTTCATTGCTCTTTAACAATTGAAGATCTATGACTTTTGGCCCGTGGCCCTCATCTTGCAAAGTACTTGGACTGGACCGCTATGGTTCCATGAAGATCAGTCCTGTTAGTAAAGTGGCACCTATCCTTTCTTGCTTGCAGAAAAAAAGAAGCCGAAATCCACAGGTTACTGTGAATTGTATCCAGCTCTACACTGTAGTAAATGGATCAGCAACACAGTATCGCACCACGTAAAGAAGATAGGGAAAGACGATCAGGTACTAGCTAAACCCCGTTATTAGGAAAGCGGCGCGAGCCCGCTGTTGTCCCGGCGCGGCGCGGGAAAGACGATCAGGTACTAGCTAAACCCCGTTATTAGGAAAGCGGCGCGAGCCCGCTGTTGTCCCGGCGGAGCGCGGAGGCCCCGCGTATCCAGTGCTCCTTGGGAAAGGTGCACACGTGGAGAAAGCGGCAGGAGGGTGTCCTGCCAATTTCCATTGTTGCTGTTTGCAGGGGCTGCCGAGTTTCTGCGGCTCAGGCTGGAGAGGGGCAGAGCGGC
>NW_008795909.1:12448490-12497480 GCF_000699145.1 Aptenodytes forsteri
CAGGAGGGGGTCAGCGGCCGATGCGTGCGGAGGGAGGGTGAGTAGAGCCAAGTGCTGCTGCTCGGTTCCCCTCGCAGGCAGGCGTGTTCGCGGAGGGGGGCTTTTTGCACACTGCAGCGTTTGAGGCGGGGGTGCCGAGAGTTTTCCAACTTGGGGTCTCGGGCGCTGTCCCGTGGGCGAGTGGCCGTGTGAGCAGTACAGGTGTGATGGATACTTCCCTGGGCGTGCAAGGAGGGAGCAGGCTGCCACTGAGGGGAAAAACGTCTTCTGCAACTAATAAAGCTGCTTCGGGGCTCTGCATCTGGTAGTTAATTTGCGGCCGGGAGAGAGGGGGGCATTTCCCGGGAAGGGATATTTATTGGTTTCTCGCCTGGGGCTGGGAGGCATCTTGTAACCAGCGAGTGTGAAGAAGTCACTCAACAGGTCCTTTACCACCAGCGCTCTCCCGTTCCTTAAGTCGACCTGCGCTGCGAGAAGGATAAAAGCGATCACTTGGGCTTTGTTATTTTAATGATTCGAGGCCGGCTTGGGGTCTTAGCTTCAGGCCTGATCATTATACAGAGGATGTAGGAAATTTACGGGAGGGGGAAGGGGGAGGAAGGTGATAAACATTTTGTTACTGGTCTTTGCCTTTTGTTCCTGTTTCTGGTGTGTTTTGCTGTCAGATTTTTCTTGATTGCTTTTCCTTTTTTTGATATTTTTTAAGTAACTTTTGAGTTGTGTTTTCTTTTGTGGTTTTTTTTTTTTCTCCTTTCTCCTGATGTCTAGTTACAAATTTAGTTGAAGTGTGGTGAGCCAGGAACACCGGAGGGAACACAACTGACTTTGATTGCTTTTCCTTTTTGTTAGACTGTCACTAAGGATTTTCTTGGTTTCAGATCAGATCCTTTGAGAACGTTACTGCAACACACAGTTAAGAAGTTTGTAAAACATAGTTTAGAAAGGCGAAAGCATTGGAAAATGCGTAAAAGAGGAGTGTGGAAAAACAAACTTCAAACCCTGATAAAGCTTAAGACCTAAATCTTTGTGTTGGATGGAACTGTTGAAGGTTTAGACTCCCCTATTAGGTCTTTTTAACTGAGAATTAGGAATAAAATATATTGGCTCGGTATGTCTATTGTATGTTTCGCCAGACCTGTATGTGATACTCTGCATACTCATAACAACCACTGTGTATATTGACAGAAATTGACAGTTTTGCATCAGCTATTAAGTAAATTATCACTATTAAAAGTCATAACGTTTGATTAGTCTTTGTTGACGTTTATAGAAATATGCAGATGCAGTTTGTATTGGATTTATTTTTGCTTACATAATTAATGTCATTGTGTGTATTAAACCTGAATGTACCACAACATAATTCTTTTAATATAATTATTTTGACTGGCTTTTAGATCAGTAAAAATTACACTCTTTCCAATTAGCATAAAACCCTCTTTGTCTTTATTGCTCCCAACAAATGTAACATTTTAGCTTATTAAATACTTGTACTAGTTTCTGATTTTATTATATTTTCAGCTTCAAGTTCAGACTTCCCTAGCCAATGTATTAAATATCTTGTCTGATTGTTTAGTTATAATTTCATAGTCTGATTTTTGTAATACCAATCTTGCTTATGATTGCCTACATAATCCATGCAGGGCAGCATTTATTAGAGTAATGACTGCAGGATGGTACCCATTGTCTCAGTTATGTGGTATTTATCTTGGTCTGCATGTAAGTTTTGAGTAGACTTGACATACTATTAAATGACTGATGGCCCCTCTAACACATTGTCTGCTCTGGAGCAGGGCTGCCTTTGAAGTAGTACCCTGTAGGAAGCAAAGAGGCTATTTGCTCTATTAAAATTCCTTGGTATTTCCTCTGTTTAACCACAGGCCACTTCCCCTCTGCCACTCTAAACACTGCAGGGACACTGACTGATTGAAAAGATACAAGCCCTGAAGTAATTGTATCCTATTCAAATAGATATTCTTATTGCAGGTTATTTATAAGTAGTGTCTAATTAATGTATGTTAAGAGCGTGAATAAATCTAACATACTATATAGAGAAAGTAAAAATGTCTAGTATGCATTAAATGAAGCAGTTGGATTGAAGTAATTCTCAATGGCATAAATAAACAATTTAGAAAAATACTAGTTAACTTTTAATAGATGTTTAATCTAAGGAGAAATAAAATGTAGATAGCTGGGTGTTTGTATGTACATTTAGATACACACACACATATGCTGGATATTTTCCTCTGCTAAAACTGTGAATGTGTGGCACACTTCCCACCCCCGATGAATCTTTTTTTATTGTTTGAGTGTTGGTTTTGAAAATCTGCTTTCTATCTTGGTACATTTGTACAAGTAATGGTCATTTTCCTTTCACTCTACGAAATACAGTTTTAAGTTTCCTCAATATTTTGTGGCAGTAAAAGCTTGACTTGATGAGAGCGTATTACTGGACTATGGTTAAAAGAATGTGATGAAGAAGTATTTGATGTTTTGATTTGTAGCTCCTGAAATTATTCTTAATAGCTAATGTTTTCAAAACTAAAGTCTTTAGATGTGATTTTTAAATTTTTTTTTTTTTACACCTTCCATTGCAAAATACATGGCTGTATTAATTGCCTTCTGTAGTAATACTTTGGCATTTGTCTTGCAAGCTCAACATATGTCTGCAATAGGAAAGCAGTTAATATCAGGATGAGTAACTTAACATTACTGTTGCTAAGAATTATCTGTGATTTCAATGGATCCAGGATTTTAGAATTCAGATTGACTTTAAGTCTAGGATTTCTTTCATTGATGTTTAACAGAAATTTTAATGTATTCGTACACTTTATGTTATTTCAGATTAAGGTAGAACGTTTGCTTGAAGCAGAATAGTATTGCAAAGTAGCTTTCCATATGGATGGTCTTTCCATATGGATGGTCTTACTACATCATATGTATACCTTTATCCAGAAAAAATAAATCAGGGAAGGGCCTCTTTTAATCTAGAATAAGTATGTCCACATGGGAAGCTGTTCTGGAAAAGTAGTCTCTGATTTTTTTTCATCCTATAAACAAGCCATGAGGTGTACAGAGAAGACAGACTTGGGCTCTGATGATGATTTGAATATATTTCAGATTCATTTATTCAGTGTTAAACACATGAGCAACTTGAGAGTGAAGTTGTTTTGTAGATTCTAATGGGACTACACACATGAGTAATTTTTTTCATATGTTTAATTCCTCTGAAGTCACTGGCACTGAACCGTGTGCAGTATAAAGCTTAAATTTAATGAGACTGTATGATGAGAAAGAATAAATAATACAGCATTTTAGCAAAACTCTCCCCCCCCTCTGCTAAGCAAAGCTTGTCAGACATACTAGGGGTCTCTGTTCCCGTGCATTCTCCCCTGAAACTCTCCCTGTGTCATCATCTATGCTTTCTATTTAAGGAGCTTTCTATTTCCTTATCTCTTTCATAGCAGAGACTCTGAAGATCCCTGTTTCCTACCGTTCCACTATCAGGAGCTCTGCCTGTCTCATTATTCTTTAGGCTCATGCTGCTATGTCCCTACATTTATCTCCTCAAGCATCCCTCCCAACACACACTCATTATTCTCTACAGCTAGGATTTTTCTAAGCACAGAGCTAAGTCATGCTGAAATAATTGTCCCAGCTAAGTATATGTTTTGGGAACTTTATTTAAGAGGAAGAATACCTTGTGAAATGGTAAGAAATAATTTACTGGAGTTTAAATTCTTCCCTTTATTTCTTATTATTTACCAACAGTTAAAAAATCAGATTTTTCTCTTGCAGAGTATTTAAAAATTTTTAAGGGTATTGGGCAGAAGACAGACCTGAGATGAAGCATGGTGGAAGGTGTTAATGTTTGCCATCAGGGGGTTCTTTAGTCTAGACAGTTCCAGAGTTGGTTGAAAGCTCTGCAGACCAGATGCCAGCAGCTCTGTATCCTCCATTTTTTCTGAATTTTTAGAATCAATAGATTTCTCTCCACTGGCATATAGAACAATGTGATAGCATTTTAGAATTGATTAGATGTGTCATTTAAAGCTTAGTGTATTTCTCTGATTAGATAGAATGCAACATGTTGAGTGCAAGGCTTTGCAAGCATGGTCAGCCATGCAGGTAGGCATCTGTATTACTTTTGTTTAGCTTAGAATTTGGCTTCAAGATCACTCCAGGGCGGTTTGGTTGGTTGTTTTGGGTTTTTTTGAGTTTCATTTATCAAGTACTGTAGCAGAGGATGTGACCCCATTGTTACTCTAGTGTCAAAAAGTGTTGATGACAGTCTGCCTATTTAAGTTAATTTAAAAATGCACAAAGTAGCCTAAGTATGTTAATGTTTAAATAAGCAGATGAATGCTTCTTCATGAATTATGAGGCTATACAGTTTAAATGCTATGTTTTCAGAATGAGCATTCAAACACCCAACCTAGAGAACAAAATTATGGAAACATAAGCCTACTTACGTAATTGAAACTAAGTCTAAGTTTTAACAACAAAAATTTATATCTCCTTGTATGTTGGTGTGAAATTGGGAAATTTTAATATGATGCTAATTCATAAGCTGTTGACCTAACAAGATTTCTGCAGCTGAAGTCTCTTAGGACTGTTAGAGATTTGACTAATTTCCTCTCTAGATCATGTCCCTTAGTTTAGATGTCGAACTCCACTCCCTGCCTTACTTCCCCTCCAAAATCTGCTTTTGAGTAAGCAGAAGTGTAGTAACTACTTTATCAGACTTGTTAATTTAAAATCTTGAGACATTTATTTAAGAACAAGTTCTGTTTTAATAGATTAATACTTTAGAGTCCACCGGTGAAAAGATGTTAAGCAGTCATGATTAGATGATACTAGCTTTTCTTTAGTTAATTATTTGGTAATGTTAATATAACATGGATGTTACTTAATTAAAACTGCAACATTTAAAGGGTGTTTAATAAGGACCAGCTGTCTTTTACAACAGATCAGTCCAAAGATGATGAAACAAAGCTTTGATGTGAACTTGCCTGCTCAATGCTGCTCAAAGGCTGAATTTTACCCATAAATTTAGAATGTTTTTTAGAAGCAAACAAGATAAGAGGAGTGTGAAGTATTACCAGAGAACTGTTAAGCTTGAATACCATTTTTAATTTTCAAAAGTAAAAATATTTTTTATTTTTAAAGCATATTGCTTTGTTTTTATATATACTGCTACCAGTATAATGAAGTGTATTTGAAATACATTTTTTTCTGAAACTTTAGGTTAATGCTGATGTTTCTATACCATGTGTTGTGTTTACATTTAAAAATGAACATTATGCATAAATACATCACACCTAGAAAAACACATAAAAGTTATATCAAATACATGAATGTTTATGTTATATCCTTCTCCCTATATTAATTATGAAAAATTATTTTATGGAAGTGCAAGTTACAGTAACTTAAAATAAGGAACCATGGCTAGATCAGTACATATTACCATAACCTAAAATTAAGTACTTAATGTGAGACTTTATTTAGGGATCAAAATTGAAGTGCAAACTTCAAAAAGGATTTTATCCTTTTATGCATATAGTATTTTACAACTGTTACATTGTCCAGCTATTTGTCTTTTCCAGCTCTCCGCAATAGGAGCCACCCATCTTGACATCCAAACCTTCTACGTGATTTTCTCAGAGACTTTAACCAGATATATACTTACTAAGGTAGTGAGTACAAGTTTATGCCAGTAACGGATAGACTAATTTCTGTAGTTTTACTGAAATGTTTATTTAACAGAAACATATATATTATCACTTTGATTATCTAAAATTCTGCCAGCCAAGCCAGGGTATAAATGTGTATTTTAACATGCTTAAACCTATTTTACTTAATAAATTGTACTTTCAAGATGATATCTAAGACATAATTTCTGGATTTATAAAAAAGTATTGGTGACCTCAGTGGGTCAGAGATGTCCCTTATCAAATGGGTGTACTGGTATAAAACAAGCAGGTGTGATTTTTGGAAGTGAGTCAAACTGAGTAGATAATAAATATTAAGGAACAGAGGGAAGTACGGTTAAGAAATGTATGTTGTTAAACTGCAGTGGATGTCCAGATTTTTCTGGGTCTATATACATCGTGTTCTATCTTACAAATTACTTCTTCTTTGCCACCAAAGCTCAGAAAACTATCAGCAACCTATTTCTAATAAATACGTAAATTCTTAATGTTGTATTTTCTAAAGTTCATAGATACTTTATAACTGCAGGTTCTTAACTGTTTTTGGTTTTAGCTTATCAGCAATGGTTTTACATCTGGCTTAAAACCACTTGGAACGCAGACTTTCTTGGTTGGCCATGTGTATAGATAAGGGCCTGAGTTTTTGAAAAGGTCTTGGAGTAACCTACTTTACAGTGAAGATGCACCTGATGATTCTGTATCAGTGTTTGACTTAGTTTTGCTAAGTCTTCTAGTAACACCAGCTTTCAGTGGGTCTCTGCTTGCCAAGCTTTCTGTCTTACAAATTGCTTTGTTTGCCACCCACACTTGGAAGGCTAGCTGCTACCTGGTGTGTTAACCCCTCTGTTCATGGGGCCTGTTCTGTTTGGGTGTATCAGTCAAATACCCCTAGGAGATACTGTCCAAATGCACTGTTTCTTGACTGAAGAGTAGCGGTGGGCTTCTGGTTAATTTACGGTGTGACTGCAATGAAGAACATGATTCTGAGGAAACAAACTTACTGTGATTTAACAGTACCTCAGAGAAATTGCTGGAAGTCAGTTAAGCTAGAGCCCATCTAGTAGAAGAGCACTAAAAAGTGAAACTTTTATGACAAGGTAAGTTAGAGCAGCTGCCAGTCCAGCAGTAACTATCAGTCATACCTGTGCAGTTTGACTATATTCTCATCCCTGCCCAAAGTATAGTCTTTAGACTTCCAAACAGAGCAGAGTTGGAGGCAGAAGAGATGGAAACAGCACCAGAGGAGACGGTCATGGTAAAAATAGAACAAGATGAGGCGCAGCTGATGATTCTGGAATAAGTTCTAGAACAAGTCACCTGGACAGGTCAACTAGAGGATGTTCTAAGAACAAATTTCAGAGATTTGTTTTTTTTAAAAAACAAACAAACAAAAAACAAAAACCCAACAAACTTCAGGAACCCACTGAGGAAGCCTCACAGAAGCAGATCTAGACATGTTAATGACAGCATTTTAAAAGGTAGTATATGCAATAGTACATGAAGCCACATGTACAAGTCACATCATTGTTCTGGCCCTTCTGTCACCTCACACCACTGTATGGATGGATTCCAAGAGCGTGAGGGAAATTAAATGTGCAGGTAGGGATTTGTTCTCTCAAAGTTTGAACTGATTATTAAAAATAATTAAAGCTTGGATTAGAGGTTTAGCAAGCATCAGCACATGTTTCAGGATATATTGTATTCTTTGGAATTCTGTCTCACTTGAAGGCTGTTCCAATGTTATATCACTATTGGCTTTGAAGAATTGTTCCAGACATCCTATTTTATTATTCCTTGTGCTGATAATGGTGCAAAAGTCCCATGGGTATGCCAGAACACTGCCTACTGTGTTCTTGGTGCATCATTCAGGTAGTAAGGGGATAGCAAAAGGAAGCTAATTCTGTGGCTAGGAAGTGTCTGCATCCTAAGTTGGTATCCTGTTCAATCGTCACCCACATTTTTCTTCACCTCTTGGCTGTTGATGAGGATTTTTCACATATTTGAAACTCAAAATGCTCTGTTAGATTCTAGTAAAGTACACATACGAAGTGGCTATTTCTGTACTTTTTAAGCCCCCTCCATTCCTTGGTAGGCTCTTTAGGCAGTAGGTGATGAATGTCTCCAAACAGGTGGATGAATTCATTCTATTGGCTTAGAAAAGCAGTTGTCTGCTCCTGCCAGAGCTATTCAGTACATTAAACTCCTCTGTTCCTCCTTCAACCTGAGTTAAACAATCCATTACTGACCCTAGATGAGTTCCTTAATCTATAATGACCAGATTAAAAGAGTTAAGTATGAAATCCTTTTCTTAGTATGTTATCAATAATTAGGGCTGGAATTGTGGCTAGCAAAACTTCTTGAATAGGTTTATGTAAGAAGGAGTACAAGAAGATTAATTTCAGTATCAACCTGCAGGTGTGCGTGATGCAGAACGTAAGGGGTAGGGATTGCTTTCTTTTAGATGACCAAAGAATCCTTGCTCTTTCATTTCACTAGTAGGACACTATATCTCTGAATAGCCATCAAGATCTTTTGGGAGAGGGCCATGCACTTCTAGGGCAGATAGGAAGAAAAAGACGGATAGCTCACTTACGGCATGAAAAACACATTGATGCCGGCTACAAGACAAGTGAGCAATGCTTTCAATAAAGTGTCAAAATCTATCAGTAGTACCTAAATGGATATTGAACATATGCAATATATGTCATAGCAATCTGTTAAATGCATGTTATGATCTTTCTTCATGTTGCCTCTTACGTTTGAAGCTGTAGGTGCATGAGCACCCTTTATTTTTCTTACTCTTACGGATCTGGTCTTGGGCTGTTATTCAGAAAGACAGAAAATCTGGTTTTGGGGCACATCACTGATGCTGCTTATTCTAATGTGCCCAAATAAATGTGAGAGGTAGCTTTGTCCTAGGAGATTTCATGCTAGATCAGGTGTCGTCTCTTTGTGCAGGCCTGAAAGCATAAACTCTGAAATGTATTTTCTGGTTAATTCAACAGAATTAGAGTTGTCCATGACTGATCTGAATCAAATTCGTACCACTTGGTGATCTGACAGTGTACAGAGGTGGCTGTGAAATGGTGACCTCTCTGTTGACAGATGCACTTTCTTGTTGGCAGCATGGAGTCTGCAAGCTAGCAGTCTGAGTCTGTACCTGGCCTTTTCCTTTACAAATGCTGTACAGAGCATAACGTGTTACAGTAATGCAAGAGGTCATTGTAATGTCTTCAAGGGAAGTGCTGTTGAAATGCGTTCTTCTGTTTTCTGTAACCTTTGTATTCTGACGATCTAACATTGAAAGTACAAGCTCCTTCTGTGCTGGAACCCTGGGTTGACAGAAACTATAAGGGACAAATGAGGAACATGCAGAGTTCAAAGGGCTCCAACTAAATGTGTGTATTGGGTCATAAGTTGCTATAAACGGTGGATATTACACTAACAACTAGACAACATCAGTCTTAAGTCTTGAGACTGCTATGTGGAGGAGATGATAGGCATGCGGTTCTGCTTGGAACTGCACATTCTGTGCTTAAAGGTTTCCAAATAATTGATTTCTGTTGATCTATCTATATGATTCTCCTACCTTGCGAAATTATATGTAATAACCATTTCTATACCCACTGTAATATGGCAATGCTGGATTTTCCTCATGGTTGGTGGGCAGACTTGGATTTTAATTTCTGACCTTCCCTATGTTCTTCACTCTTATATCAGTGGGAGGGACTAGATATTTCTGATCTTACTTCTGACTACATTCAAATCCAACCAAGCAATCAGTGACTTCTCTGACTTTTTTTTGTATATGGCTGTGGGAAAATTCCTGGTTGGCTGGCTATGAATTAATGAAAATCCTTAGAATGCTTCACTAATGATAGCTCCTGTGGCTTTAAAAACGCTATTCCCTTTTTTAATTTGAGGGAGGTCACAGAGGTTTACAGGAACTAAGAAAAGAAAACTTAACATCTGGTTGTGCTCTGTTGATGACTGCTTTTGTGTGAAGAAAAGTTATGGCATCTCCTCCACATCAAACACATTCAAGGTGATCCTTTCTAAGCACTCTTTGCAAGAATACTTTTCACTCAAACTGTGTTTTCTAATTAATTTTCCTTTGTATTTTCAAATGGAGGATTTTAGTCCTCCATGGGAATCCCAAACTCATGATATTGTCACTTAAAATACACACCATCTTTATTTTTTTGAGTTTTGTATTTATAACATAAAAAATATTTATATATGTTTCTAATATTTTCCTTTAAAGTTGTGGAACTCCAAGATTAAAACAAGCTATTGGGTTAGATTCTGGGATTCATGAAAGGAAATTTTTTTTGTTTCTGCATATCCATAGTGAAGTTCAGTTTCACTTATTTGCATATAAAGTTCCAAAGAGTAATCTGATTTGTAAAAGTCTCCTTTTTATAATTTTAATTTTACAGGATAAAGAGAATGATTTAATTTTTTTTTAAATAATGCAGGTTAAAATTATGTGTGAATTTAGTTTTGCTAGTAGGAAGGCAGAATATGAGAAAGTTTAGGTCCAAACAGTAAATCTTCTAAATTGTTAAAACTAAAAGCTATCAGCTGCTCAGTTAAACATATGTATTCCAGGTGTGACTGGCCTGGAATCAGAGAGCATAAAAAAATACAACTTTAGAGACTTTTAATAGTCACATTATCTTTTTATTTTATACAATGATTTAAACAAACTATATGCAGGTCTCTCTTTGTCATCTACTTGTGGAAACAACACCCCAATCTGTTTTCCTTTTAAACATAGAATACTAAGGGTTTTGTTGAGTGGTTTTGTTTCGGTTGTTTGTTGGGGTTTTTGTTTTGTTTAAAGAGCTAAAATCCTACCTGTTAAAATCAGTGGCAAAACTTTGACTTCGTTTTGATGGGATTTTGTGTTTTATACCTCAAGTGGCTCGATGCTTTGTGATGACCTAGCACTAAACAGCTGTGACTGACTTCAGTGCAAAAGCTGGGGGCTTTGCACACTTGAAAACCAAGTCTCTTATCTGGCTGCTTCTTTGTGTAGATGGGAATATTACTGCCCACTAAACTAGGACGCAAGTTCAGAATGCAGTTCACTTTCACAGTAATGTCCCATGTGGAGAGTTTTTGGGTGCATCTTATCGGCACAGGGCAGTGCTGCAGACAGCTGGACTAACTCAGAGCCAACGGGCTGAATACCAGAAGCAGGACAGCTGTGTTAGTGGGGCATCATACGTGTGTTCAAGGTTGACCCAAAGCAGAGCAGTTTGCTAGCATGGCAATTTCTTATGCTTAGGCTTTCTTGATAATAGCTATCTTCAATCTCAGTGCTGCATAGGTGTGTTCTGGAACAACCCATATAGGGTGTTGTCATAGTGTAGGTAGTGCACTGTAAAGTTACATCTTAGTTTATCACATAGTAATAACTTCCTTTACAATCAGGCCCTTAGGGATAGATTTTTTTTTTTTTTTTAATGTACCAGGGTAACTTTGGGTACAGCTGCCCAGACAATGAAGAATTCCATCCCTTTCCCCTGTCTGAGCTATTCAGGTGCCAGTCTGTATCTTGTCTCAAAGCCCTTGTAAAGCCTGCGTGCACTGCTTCCTATTCCTCCAATTTCTATGGGGATCAATGTTATCTCCCTGTCTGGGCTTGCCCCTAATTATAGGCAGTAGTAACAAAATGAACTTTGGGTACAGCTGCCCAGACAATGAAGAATTCCATCCCTTTCCCCTGTCTGAGCTATTCAGGTGCCAGTCTGTATCTTGTCTCAAAGCCCTTGTAAAGCCTGCGTGCACTGCTTCCTATTCCTCCAATTTCTATGGGGATCAATGTTATCTCCCTGTCTGGGCTTGCCCCTAATTATAGGCAGTAGTAACAAAATGAGGATGGAAGTTAGAACCGGTAAGTTGTGCAATTTATTCTGAGCATAAAGACTGCTCTGTCTGGATGAGCTTTAAAATACAGTGTGGGAAGGGGGCGTTGCTGAATCGCAAACCTTTTTAGCAAAGTTTTCAAGCTTGTGCTGGGCTTCCCCTTGAAGTCTTAGAGTTATGTGGTATAAATGGGTGATTTAAGCTTCACCCTGTAAGTGTGAGCAGATCCTTAGAAGCTTGAAGTGGGATTCTGAAAAAGAATGGAGTGCCCTAACTCCTATTAACTTTCAATGGGATTTGTTCTCTTTTGTGGCCTAGGGTGTAGTTACATTTTATATTGACTCAGCAGTGAAGCTGGTTAGTGAAATTTTCACTCCCAGCTGCTTCCTCTCACTTTAGTGTTGCTGTTTTCCCTTCCCTCCCCACCTGTTTTAATGCACCTGTTTGAGCTGCATTGTAAATCGCGTTATTAAAAGTTTGAATTGAAAGTATCCCTATCTTTTTTCTTTTTCTTTTCACAGCTGGGGTCATTTCAATGACATGGATAAAATGAGGTCCCCATGCAGTTATGTTAAGTATATGTTCAGAAGCGGTGAACTACAGCATGAAGGGAAAGCCAAGGACTGGACAGGGGAGTCAGAAAATCCCTAAGCTAATTTTGTGATTAAGTCAATGTTCCATGTAACTATTCAGATACTCTTAAAATTCCCACCCTTGAGGTGTGTTAATTTAGATACCTTTAAAAAAGTATCTCATCAAAAGAGTTTGAGGTTAGTATACTGAGCATATATGAAACTTTAAAATCTAAATTATACAAGATTTTTCATGTGAACGTTTTTTAAACAGTGAAATTTTCACAAGCAAAAAGATGATAACGTTTCAGAAATCACTTCAGCGTCTGTTGAAATGCAGCCAACTTTGTGGTGGAATACAGAGTGCACGGTAACGCTATACAACCCTTCCTGCCAGGAAATGAAGAGTAGTGAATTCATTTGTAACCCGAGGGGGGGGACTTCACTATACAGCCTATAGTTTGTGAATGGAATTTGGGCAGATTACCACTAAAATGTCAGAATGACCCACTAGGTCTGATATAACTCTCCATTTCTTATCTTGCTCTGAAGATGGCATCTCCTATTAGTACAGTACGTATGAACAAATTTGTGTAGTTATGGAGTACAGTTAAGGATTATTCCCCATTATAAAGAGCTTTGATTTTATTTACTGCGTCAGAATTTTACCTGAGGCCTCCTGATACTGCTTCACAAGGCATGTATTAACAGCCCCAAAAGAAGAAAGGGCCAGATGTATAGCCTGATGCTTTTGTTATAAAAGAATATCTAATGTTTTGCTTTCTCTGTTGTATAATACAAAATATTTAGCTAAGATACTTTTCAAAGAATCAGTAACATGATCTATTCCAAAATAGTTACAGCTTGCTTTATTGTTTACGTTTTTTCAGCAAATTATGTTTGTGGTGTTTAATAATTATCTTTACCTTAGTTTACCTTCTGACAGGAGTAATAGGTTAACCACAAAAAAAGTTAAAATAAGAATCAAAAAGACAAAACAAGCACCTAACTCAGCCTGACCCGTAACAGGTGAAAAGTTATTATTCCGTGCTTCTTCAGAACATCAATGGAGACAAAACCTTTATCTTTTATTCATTAGTTAGGAATAATGCAAGTTGGGATAGCTTAGGTTTCTCCATGTGGTTGCATTTGTAAGAGTAATTCACTAATCATGCCATTCACTTTTGGCGTTCTCTTTCAGTAAGGACCACTAGCTGTGAAATGTCATGCAGAGGTTTGAAAATGGGACATTCAGCTCACTAAAGAATGAGCTGCAAGGACAGAACTTTCTTTCTACTACATTCTGGCAGTAAATGTAGGAATCAAAGCCACAAAATAAGTGATAGAATAACCCCTGGTATCATCTAACAATGCTGATAGATATGGATGACTATTGTTCAGTGTAGCCACATTACATTTGGTATATATGTTTTAGTTATTGTTTATTATATTCCATTCAACCACAGAAGTTAGCAATATGTAAACTCCAGTAGTTTATTTGCATGCTTGTATGTGGAAAGTTGATTTGTAGTTACATGTTTAATTACTTGGGGCCCCCCCCCCAATATGGTTAGGTTTTGTTGCAACAGAGAAAATAATTGTTTCCATGTTTTACATTTTCCAATCACATCCAAGTAGTATTCCTGTTGTAAGTTATCATTTATATTGGAAGTGAAACTTCCTGGTCTTTGGATCTACTCCTCAATTTACTACAATAACGTAGTTTTATTTTAATAGAGATGAAGGTTTAAACTGAAAGGGGTTTATATTCTCTATTGTATTTATCTTCCTTTTCAGTGTTTTAGGGTTAGCTATTTATATATTCAGTTTAACTTTTACTTGACTTTTATTAAAGTTTGAGAGAAATACAGGTTCAATTTAACTTTTTAATCTGTGCATTTAAACGCTTAAGCTCTTAAAACTTATGTTGCAGTTCTGGCTTCTTAAATAAGATGACTGAAAGAAGGAAATTTGTTCATGGTATCTTAAATAAGATGACTGCTAGAAGGAAATTTGTTCATGGTATTGACTTTCTGTATAGAGACTTTTTTATTAGAAGTTATTGTTTCCTACAGAGAAAGATCAGTTAGTGTGCGTGGCTCTTTAAAAATAAGAAGTTAAAAAATTATTGTAAATGCTTTTTCAAGTATTTTTAAATTCAGAAGAATTTTTTTCATAATTTGATCAAAGTTGCAGAACCTGTGGCTCTGTTTTTGTTACACATGCTGATGGTCTGTGGATAACATTACATTTTTTCAGCATGAAACTGAACACTTCGATTCCCTAAAGCAGTCTCAAATTTATGGTTAATAAAAGAATTTATTGTACTGGATGTCATCTGTTATATCACTCTGGGAACAGAAACTGGCAGTGAGTGGACAGGAAATATTTCCATTTCAAATCGCTTCAATCTTAGGGTCTAGGGTGAAAGTGTCTGATTTCAGAAAAATCACTGTGAGTATTGATGTAATAGAAGTATTTTATTTAAGAAGAATATAATCTTTTCAAATATTTCTTTTTGCTTTATAGTATTTTATGTAAAGATACTACTGACATTATTAATGTCTCATACTTTCTGTATTTCAGTATTGATCCCTTAACCTTTTCAAGGCAGAAGGAATAGTAGTAATGTATTTTCAGGTAAATATCTATACATGCCAAGTGAACAGCAATTTGATGAGTTACTGTACGGTGGCCAAACTGCTTCAAAAACTCAGACCTTTGTATTTGTAATTGGTTGGCTTTTTAAGAGAGTGAACTCCTACGTGATGATTAGGTTCTTCCAGCTTAATGGATTTCTTCAAGTTGTCTCCTTTTCAAATGTATTATGAAGTGAGAGATCCATGGATTGTAACTTCATTAATGGAAACTTCAAGCAGTCAGATTGAAGTTTCTGTACATTTTTCATGTGTTAAGTAGTATTTGAACATCTCTACATTTTAAAGTATTTAAAGCATTTCAAATAATTACACATTTTTAAATGGATATGTTTGTCTAGGGGACATTATAACCAGGGGGAAAAAAGTTTTACGTTTTTATCTTCAGCATGTATTAACATCCTGAAATACTCCATTTTTCATTTTCAGACTGTTGTGCATTGATACATGGTTATAAAACTGGAACCAATTGTGTATTTCCTTCTTTAAAAGATATGTAGCAAAGGCAGAAGTGTTCATTTTTTTTTTACTGATGCTGTATGAGACTGTTTAAAATTCATTTATTGAAAGATGGTTGTCAGTTTAACTTTTTCAGTGCAAACCAGCTTATCTGGCATTATTTTGAGGAAAATTGTCAGAAGAGCATATGAGAAGAATACAGTACCATGTAGTGGCCATGTGAACACGAAATCTTGATTGATAGTTTTCATTTGAGTCCTTTCTCTTTCAACTAATTAATTATATTTTATTTTATGCTTTGACTATGTTAGAGGTGGAAGGAAAAAGGAATTCATGCTAGTGTTCAAAGGAAATAATAGAAGTCTAGTATGATTGCTTTCCTTCTGGGAGTGTGTATACCTTGATGTGACACGGGTGTATTTATAAATAGAGAAATCAGTTCTGAAGCTTTTTATTCATTATTTTACAGAACACGGGTATGCAGTGAATTTGGTGTGTCTCATGTCTTGGAGGATCTGGGCTCGAGTAATGAAGATCATCAGATTAGGATTAAATAGGGTTCAGATAATAGTTGTTGTATTTGCTTGATTGGTTTCTGTCCAATCATGGTAAAATTATTACACAAAGCTAACTATTTACTTAAAAACCGAGAGAAAAGTTAATATACCCTGTCACTAAAATCAGAGCAGATGATTATTTTACCTGACTTGCACCCCATTTCTGCTAGATTGTAATTCAGTGTCTTGAACATCACCTTGTGGAAAGCTGAGCGTATTGCCACTGTAAATGAGACCTTTGTTCACCTTTAAGTGTTTTACATATTAACTTTGTAAGGTGGTTTTTTTCCTAAGCCTCAGTAGATTATAATTCAGGTTTCAAATCGTTCTTGTCAAATTTATATCAGCTCTTATTACCAGTTACCTTGATTATGCTATTATAATAACTTAACCTCACACCTTATTACTAGTCAAAACAAATCAAGCAGATAATCCACAAATTATAATGTGGAAAACTGTGCGTGTATTTTCTTTTATAGTCAAGCCTTAGCTTCTGTAAATCAACTCTGCATCAAGTAAGTTATTTAGGTGTATGGGATTTTTTCTGTTTTGTGTTCCTGCAAAGCTGAAAAACAAGCTGTAATAGGGTCAAGATTTTTATTACTTTACTTGGGCAGTTTGGGAGAGTTTTATTATCTGAGGGGTAGACTAAAAAAATAATTAATTAAATCTGTGTGTAAAAACAAAGCACTCCCCTTTTAAAGAGAGGAAGAGTTTGAACTATGGATTTGTTGTAAAACTTACTAGTTACAATGAATATCACCAAAGGACATGAACTGAAATCTGCATCTCATGCTGAGTGTGTGGTGTGTATATGTACACAGTGTAAATGGAAGTCCTTGCTCTGAGTACTTTGCTATCTGAAATGATTTCATAGGCAACTGGAGGAAAGGAAATTCTGTTATTCCGTTTTACAGATGAGAGGCTAAGGCACAAAAGGTATTAAATGACTTCCTCAAAGTTGTCGATACAGGGTATGGATAAAGCAGGAAGTGAGTCTGTTTTTCTCAAGCCTCTGAGCAGGGAGACATAGCAAGATGATTCTTCTGTTCAAAATACAGTGCAAAAGGTGTTTGTGTATTTTCTGTTTGTTTTTTAATGGTCAGTGCTTCATGTCTAAGGCATTTCACAGAGAATTAGGTGAGAAGGAAAGTGAGATTGAGAATCTTTTTTCAGTCTTAATAGTTTAGGATCGTAACAGTCCTCCTTACGTGTATGTGCAACACCACAGGAACATGCTGGTCTATGACTGCACATTATAAAATATGCCATGGTGATAATCAGTTACAGCCTCTTGCACACTGGCACCTAGCCTAGCTTGACCTTTTAGGTGTTACTGCAATAGAAATGCTATGTAAGAAAATATGTCTTCACTGAATTTTTTTTTCACTTGAACAGATTATGTGTTTGAGATAGTATTCTAAAATGATTTTTTATTTCTGGCAATTTTAGTGAGGTAGGTGAAATTACAGTTTAGGATACCCTCTCTTCGGGTTCCTTTCACTTGTAAGGACTTAGTGTGGAATGAGTCTGGATCTTATTGGTGCTGCTTGTATGGAAACCAGAGGAATTTCTTTAAAGCAGCACAGCAATGGTATTTTTCCTGAGGCTAAATGCACTTTGTATGTTCCTGCATCTTGTCAGAGTAGGCCATGAGAGAGTAGACCCATATGGCAAGCCTGCATTTGTACATCAGGTACTTGATTTTTGGGTTCCTGTTATTTTTCCCAAAGTGTGATTTCCTATTATTATTTATTAGTGAGTATGGAAATTTTATCCTTTAAAAGAAAGCTGCTTTGACTGAAAAATTAAATGTTATCAAGATGTAGATTTTCTTTGCCATAGTTTTTTTTAATTGGATAATTGAATTTTAACCAATAATACAAGAAGAAAAAGTGCTCCAAGGTTCTAGGAACTGGGTAAGAGCAATCCTACATGAAGATATAAAATGAAAATATTGCAAGAGCTTAAAGAGTCGTTAAGCAAATGGCACAAATGATTTAATTAAAAGCCCAAGCAGGTTGTGATACAGGTTGTGTCAGTGTTTTAGCAGATACCACATTTCATGTCAAGTAGTATATTAGTTAGTATGAAAATGGCAGTTACTAACTAGCCATGTACTGTACACATAGAACGTGTAACCTTTGCTTTGGCCTACTTTCAAAACCACTTAACATGAAATACTAAGGAAGAATGCATTTCTTAAACTGTTTTACTTGTTCAAGTGTATTATAAAGTGTGATATCCATAGGGTGTGACTTTTATTAGTGGAAACTGAATACAGTCAAACTGGAGTTTCAATACTATTTCAAACATTAAATGTCTATTTAAAAAAATTGTATTTAGGTTCCCTTTTTTAGTAGTTAGAAACCTCATGGGACTTGATAGCACGTAATGCCTAAAAGAGTTTGCCAGTACAGATATACTTAAAACACACACACTTCCTAGATTTTTTTTTTTTTCCCCCAACAGTAAGATTTATGCTTAATGCTTTTCAAATCCAAGTCCTGAAGAGAGATGAGCACACAGGAATATTTGAATGTGTTCTGTCTTCTCTTCATCTTTTTTTTTCATTGTGAAAAACCTCAACAATCTTGATGGCAGAAGCTATTCTGTGTAAAGAGTTGTTTGAATAGCACAATTAGGAACAAAATACATGGATTTGCAGAGTGAAAATCAAAACTCTAGAAGAAGAAAGTCAGCCTTGATGATCAGGTGAATTCTGAGGTAAACTTCATTCAAGACTGGTGATTCTCAGAAACATTCTCAAGAATGTCTCCTTAGAAAGCTGTATTTTGGATGGTTTTATCGTGTTGTGTTCAAATTCCTGGCGTTGATCATCATTTGGCAGAGCTTTTCCTACTTAAATGGCTGTAAGTGGGGAAGCTCCAGTTTGCTTGCAGAGAGGGGCCGGTATAGTTGGAATGTTTGACTACTATTTCTTCCAAGTATCCTTCAGGTGGACCAGAAGTGTTTGTGCAGCTTTGTGTATATTTCTGACACATTCTAAACAGAGGTTTTTGGCTGCAAATATGATGGCTGTACTCCATAGAGGGTAACCAGCAGTGTATAAATTCCCTGGCAGCTGAAGCTTTAAATCTGCAGCCACCAAATGTATCTGCCTGTGTCTCTCAAGTTCAACCATGTGGATCATCAGTACATAGTAAGCACTGGACCTTCTAATCCTCACTGCTGATTGTATTACTGCTTAAGCTGTGGGAATAATTTTCATCTTCTCTGTGGACCAGGACTAGACGGAGGCTCTAAGAAGAAATTCATTTGCTAAAAGCACATAGTTCAGCAGTCAGAATCCCTGTTTGCATGCTTGTCTCGGGGAGGTCGGAGTAACAATGTGTAGCAGTGAAGGAACTAAAGCCCATACCTTTAACAGTGTTAGAAGGAGGGGCAGCATAATGGAGACTTGTTACTAACTCTGAAGGAAGCCAGCTTATGCAGCTTGGCCATTAACTTTGTGAAAGGAAGAAAGGGAGGAATACTTGATTGCTTCCTAGGGGCAGATTTATAGGGAAAGGTAATTTATTTTATTAGCATAGTTGATGTACAAGAACTTCTACTTCTAACCAAAAAGTATTTTTAGTCATTATGTTTGACATAATGATCCCTCCATTTTTGCTGGTCTCGTTTTTTTCCCATCCAGACAAAAAAAGTCTGATACAGTCATTATGCCAGTCTGTTCTGAAACTATAGCAATCTGCTCTTCACTTTTGATGAGGGGATTGTATAACATGGGTGTATATGGAATAAATGTGGTGCTTCTTGGTATGTTGTTATTCTTCTTATGTCCCTCATGATACTGAACTTAATGCCAAAGGTACCTTTGCATTGCTACTGAGTAGATGCCTATCGCATTTAAAGTCCTAGCTTCTCATTGCCTGAGCCTTTTTAAGTTATGTAGCTCACAAGGATGGTAACTTTGGGAAGAGGTGCTTGTGTCATTTTAAAGAAAGGTTTTTTTACTTCATCTCCTGCAAAAAGAAGTTTCATGTGAGGTATTAAAAATACTGTTGGGGGAATGGTGAAAGATTCTTTAAAGCTGGAGCATGGGATTTTGGCAAGCAAATAATTGATTGCTTCTGGAATTGAACCATACTGCTTATGCATTCTCAGTTTTAAAACCTTATGGATGAGTACAGTTGTGTGTTTCTAAATCCCTAAGAATAGGTTTTTATGTCCTAAATAATTGCATTACTTCAAAGGGAGGGATTAAGATGGAACAATCCCAAAGCCTATCTACTTTAAAAGTTTTATGTGTTCTGTGGCACTCTAATCAGTAAAGTGGAGTTACTGCTAAATTATTTTGCCTCTATATCCTCCAGAACCAAAACTTCGGTCTATTTATATGTTGGTCCCACAAAACCAATGTGCATTAGTTTTCTTTACAGTCGTGAGCTCCTGTGAATATGTAATACTTTCCTTAGTTGTGCCTGTATGTTTCATTCATGTAAGTAAGAATTAAAATTAAGTTTCTAAGAATATGCATTTCATATTTTCTGACTGCAAAGCTCTTAAAGAATTTCAGTGACTTTTTCTCTTGGGATAATACAAGAGAAGGATTAGGACTGGGCGAAGACATTGTGTGAATACACACAAAACAAAATAGATGTGCTATGTCAAAGTTTTCACATTCCAGCCTTTATGTGATGTTCTGCTTTAAAGATTTCCTTGCGAGCAACTGTTCTTATCATTTTCATAAGTTACAAATCAGATAAACTCACCCTATACTGCAAATGGAGTATGTCCAGTCTGCTTGCTCTAAGTTTGTTTGCAATAAAAATCTCCAACAATGCAGTAAATTTCAGATTAGAATTTTTTAGGTAGAACAGTTATGAATAAAGCAGTTAATCCACATTTGATGACGGTTTCCCTCAGAATTGTTAGGGGGTTTTTGTGTGCACTTTGGCATTAGATTGAGAAGCAAAGAGCAAAAAACCCCACCCTGAAATAGTCATAATTGTGAATTGTGTTCTGGCTGAAGCTTAAAAACTGAACCTACGAAGTCAATCCTAGTTACTTTTACAGATTTTCTGTTTCTTTGGATGAAACCTGGGATCAAACAAAGAGCTCGTGCTAGGAGTTTCCAATTTGAAAGGTAGCAATCTGGCAGCAGAACGTTATTAGTGAACCATTTATGATTTTGGAAATAAGTTCCTTTAGTTGTTCTCCAGGTGCCATTGCATATGCTCAGCTTTAAAGGAAAAAAGCTTTCTTTTTGGATCTGGCTGGCTTGGAAATACTTAATGATTTAGGAGAAGCAGCAAACCTTTATGTGCATAAAATTTTGAAAGATACAATTTGTAGCTCTGAAGTG
Source organism: Aptenodytes forsteri (assembly GCF_000699145.1). Classification (NCBI taxonomy): domain Eukaryota; kingdom Metazoa; phylum Chordata; class Aves; order Sphenisciformes; family Spheniscidae; genus Aptenodytes; species Aptenodytes forsteri. Next base: position 12,469,647 of record NW_008795909.1, read on the forward strand.
TTGTTCTTTGCTTTCTTTTTTTCTCTGACATTCTCTCCTCTGAAAGCTACATAATTTCTTAATGTGGTAAGCAAAATGAATGAATGAACATATATATTATATAGCTATTAATATAAATAGTATCTATCCATTGTTCTCTCATGCTTCAGTCACCTCTTGAAACCTTGTCTTGATTGTCTTCTAACTCTCTCTGAACATCTTTGGGAGAGAAAGACTGTGCCTCTCAGCTTATGGCTCTGTTTGCACATTAAGTGGACAGTCAATTAAATGAATGAAAATATATTGTTTAATTGTTTCCTAGATATGTTAGTTTAGAAGTGCTTGGGCATAAGCTAAAATTCAGTGCTTATGCAATTGTTCCTCTAAGTGTGAGGGACCCTGTAGGCTTATTGAGGTTGTGGGTAACTTCCCACCATAAGAAATGTATTCTTTAATTTGAGTGGAATAATTAGCTAGCTTGTTCATTTTATAGTATGCTGTGTTGTATGTTAAGCAGTAAGCATGCATAACAGGCTTCCTTAATTTCTCCTCCATTATTTCAGATGCGAGTTACTCTGTTTATTTGTTGTTTATAGCACAAGTCAGTTTTTCTCAAACTAATTTGTCTTGGGTCCCTCTAAAAACAACTTTACCATTTGCACCCCGCTTCCTTCCCAGTCACAATCACCATTCGTGCACCTGTCTTGGCATTGCTTTTTCTCCCCCTCCCCTTCCCAAACACCTTGTCTTTTCTCCCAACTCCCTTTCCAGGGGTCGTGTCCTGCAGTTAAGAGAACACTGGTTTAACTACAGACTTTTGGCTTTTGTCCAAATATCCTTAGACTAGCACATTTCAGTAATATTTCTGGGAAATGTTTATTCTGTTGATTTTTTGGGGGCTTTTTGTTTGTTTTTTTAGAAGGCTTTTAATTTACCAAATGTTATTCACACAAGAAAGTTGGAAAAAATTGTGTGACAAGGCAAACTATAGAAAACTTCTTAGGCAAACTTGCAAATTGGATGAGAGAAATAAGAGCTGGTACCCTTTTTCTGCCATGCTTTGCTGCATTGAATTCCTGGGTTTGACTCAGAGATTTAAGATTTTCACGGTAGGCAGCAAACAGTATAGATTAAACTTGCTTCTATTGTTGTTAAATTGTGGCTTAAGAACTGTCTGTTCCTTAAAGTAAACCAGTTGACATATGTTCAGTGAACAGCTGCGTGGAGCCATGTTGCATACTGAAAAGTCATGCTGTAAAAACTTTGTAGTGTTTTTTCCTTACAATGATTTCTTATCTCTCTATCAGACTGACTAATGTGTAAGGTAACCTTCCACATTGCCTTTTTTTAAATAGAAACTAAAATAGCCAGGAATGAGGCATTTCTACTGTTTTGGTTTGGGTTGGTTTTTTTTTTTTTTTAATAGGATACACTGCAATTCGGGATCTTCAATCAGCACGTTTCACTCCAAAAATCCTAAAAGACCCCCATGAAGCTAGCTGGCATACGAGTATACGTGCGTATGTTTAGGGACCACCTCATTCTCTGACAGGATTTGAGTCAGCAGCTGTTCAATTCAATATCCTTTCATGATAGGAGGAACTTGAGAAAACCGTATCTAGTTGAAATGGCAGAAGAATTTGTTCAGACAAAATGTAATTACCTGTGTGGTAAGTCAACCATAAAACCATGGATAATGTCATCATTTTGTGAAAAATGAGCTATTTAATAATCACAGAAGGTCAGGACAACTCTTATACAAATGGAGTATGAGTTCCTTGTGTTTGGTTTAGGAAAAGAAGTACTACATGTTAGTCTTAAAATAAAGTTTCATCTCCCAGATTCTTAAGTAAAGTAGCTTTTTTTTTTTTATACCCAGATTATAACTCATGGTGTCTGGGTCGTCTATACAGTCCTGGTTTTGAATTTTTTTAATTCTTAGAGAGTTTTGACTGTTGGTTAAGTTAGTTAGCAGATTTAAAAAAAAAAAAAAAGGCTAGCGTGGATGCTTCATAATGTTTTTCCAAGTCACAGGGCTTAAATTGGGGTAAAAAGTTGTATTCCAGGAGTTGGAGAAAGGAATATGCTAAACATGAACATGCCTGACAGTTTTAAACAAAGGGAGGTGTATTGTGCCTGCCTCAGGTCACCAGGCGTCTACTCCCTGGAAGGCTGAGCTGCGCTGGCAAAGTCAAAGCATTAAGTATGTTCACATGAAACAAGAGTTCTTCCAGTTCGGAGGAAGGGCCTAATTGATCTACCAGGCAACCTAATACTGTGTCTGAAAGGGACAATTGTGTATAAGTAATGTGCTAACACCTGGAGATCAACCATTGAATTTTCACAAGCAACATGGAAGAAAAATTTGGATCCTTGAACGTGACAGGCTGGTCTTGACAAAGATGTTTTAGAGAAGAACCAGCTAACCAGCTTGTATAACAGAAGGATAATCAGGGGCTGGATGGACCATGAAGTTCCTTCATGCTCAAAAATGATGGTTTTCTTTTCCCCCCAATACACAGTTTATAATGAAGTAAAAACAATGCTTTACCTTTCATATCTCAGGCCAAATTCAAGATGCAGTGCTATGAAGACACAATCAGCTTGTCTGCGGCTGAACTTGCGTGCAGTGGCTCTAAAGATGAAGCAGTGAAACAGTAAATAACTAGCAACAAAGAACCAACCAAAATCCGGTAATTTCTTGTAAATCATTATGTTGCTTACATAAGAAGAAACACAAAAGATGCCAACTTATTAAAAGAAGTTGAAAAAAAAATGTTTTGAAGAATCTAGGTCCCTGTTTCAAACATGAAATAGGCACCAAGAAGCCTGTTGCTCCTTGAATTCACTTTTATTAAAACTTACTTCTCCAGTGTCACTCAGATGTTTTTTGAAATGTCTGCATAATGTGTGCATGCAATGCAGGAACATATATGTATTTATGTTTTACATATATGTTTTTATATATATGTGTGTATATATATAAAAAGGCATATCTGGACAAAATTTATGGTTGGAATTGTCAGTTACACCAAGGATATAGTAATAACAGTACAAACCCATCCACCCAGGGTTTAGAATTCATTCTGCAGTCAATGGAGTACACACAAGTTGTATAGCAAACGTTAGCATGGATTATGTATTTTGTTATATTGGGTTGGAAGCAATCTAAAATGCAGGCGTATAAGTAGTACAGATAATTAATCTTTTTACTGATGACTGTAGAAATAGAAAATATTTTAACTTGGTTGAAAGCATCAAGAAAGCTTTAAAATGAAAAGAACAGATGTCAAATATAAAGCTTTTAGTTTACTGAGCAATGAGTATGATAAACATTGATTATTCATCTTGATGTTAGAGTTCAAAAACAATTGTCCCTTCAGTTTGCCTCATGGGAGCATGAAATTAGGACCATGTGTGCGTTGATTAACAACATATGAAAGATGAATCATGATTACTGTTTTGGTCTGGTGCACAAGGCTATGCTTGATGGGTAGTGATTTCCTACCTCCTTTACCAGATCTCTGTAATTAGTGCTAGCATCTATCTCTGTTTCCTAGTATTGATGTTAAAGTGGCTGCCTGACAGTGCCTATTCACATGCATAAATTGTCTTTATTGTATGAAAGAGTGTTTGCTCAACCAAAGTTGAATGTTGGACTATATTTCAATATTATTTGTAAAAACGGTTATTCATAGGACAAATCTGAAATCACCAATGCCATCTCTGGCAGGAATTGTGAAATATAAAAAATAGATGTTACTTTCAAATATGAAACACTGTATGTTCTAGATTAAAAGGAAGAGGGAAAAGTTCAACAATAAAAATTAAGCAGATTTTTAATTTCTTTCCATTGTATTTAATTTATGCCTCTGGCAGAATATTAGATAAATTTAACTTTTCTTGGAGGCACAATTAGTTCCTGTGGTCAAAAATTTCATGTAAGCTTTATTTCTGGAAATGTAATCCTAACTTTGTTCCTCTCTGGCCTGGTAATAGGTAGAAAGAGTTGTCATAAGTGGATTTCATTAATAAAGCTGTTACGATAAATGAAGGGTAGGTATTAGAAAAACAAAAATACAGGTTAACTTCATGTGATAATCTTTGCCTCTTATTAATACTTGTGCCCTTTCATGTTGAAAGATGGATATTTAAATAAAATGAAATGCCTGCACATGCCTTGGAACATCCAAATGAGTTATTAATTCTTCAGGAGATGATGTGTATTAGTGTTATTCAGAACTGTGCTGATTTAAGCTATCTTAGGTTCTTAACCTTAACTATTCAATCTGTTCATGTGGATTGAGGAACAGATCCAACATTGATCTCTGTGATTTGAGGTATGTGATGGAAATTCTTTCTGGCTTGCTTGCCCAATATAGGTGCAGGATTTGGATCTTAGCTTATCATGTTTTCTGTGGAGTTCTGTGCTTTGAGCTCACATAATGTGAGATTTAATGTTATTGTGGGTAACATCCCCCACCCCCGCTTTTTGACAAACGATTATTTGTAATTCAATCTGTGTGCATTTCAACTTTGATTATCTGTTTAAAGATCAGTGATCTATAGTTCTTCATAAAAGATGTTTTGGCTGTTTTCTTTCGATGTATTCCTTCTCAGTCAGTGTGTATAGAAGTATGTGGACCAAAGGGATTTTGTAGGCAAAGCTCCAGGCAATGGAGACCTGCTTTTTAGTAAAGTTCAGAATAAATTAAAAGCTGCATGTAAATTCAACAAATGTTAGTGGTTAATTAACTAAGGATGTAGAGCCCTAAGGCCATAGCATTAGTATTTGTAGTTTCAAAGTAAGATGCTCTAAACAAGTTGTTTTAGCTATAAGCCATTTAAATAGCACAACTACTTTATGGCTTAAAAACAAGGGAATGCTTCCTGGAAGAATACATTTTTAAACTCACAGTGTTAAGTACTTGGAGGATTAATACCAAAGTTTAGCACGATGAAATTATCTGACTAGGTTACATGTTTTAATTTACAACTAATATGACAATTATCTAGTTCAACACTTTTAAGGTGACCCTAATTCTCTTGCAAATTACTGCAGCCTTTTTGCACCTTTTATACACTTGGGAGCAAATTTTTACAGCCAGTAAGTCTCATGTGCTTAAGTTCAGCAGAGTTTGGCTTATGTTATATTTACTTTTTGCATCTACTTTATTAATAATTGTGGTATTGATTTATACTTCTACTGTTACATATTTTGTGATGTCACCATAATCCCAGTAGAAATGCAATTAAAGGTGCCATGAAAAATGTTGCTATTTTATATTTTTTTAAAATATAGGATAAAAAAGATCCTATCTAATGAATTAAAATACTTGTGCTAATTTTATGTGGGGTTTGGTGAAATTTATGTCTCCCAAAACTTCAGCTCTAGGACAAAAGGAAGACAGGTAACAATTAATTAATTTGATGGTTTATCTGCCTTTATTTATAAACATGAAGAGTCAATAGTTTCTTTTTTGTCATTTTTTAATCAAACACATAATGTCTTTGTTTTGCTGTAGTAGTAAGTTAAATGACATTTTTATATAGTTTAGGAGAAACAGAAAATGAGTCAGAATAGAACAGGTATTAATAGAAAAGTTAAGACTGAAAAAAATTGACGCCTTCCTGTTTCAGGAAACCTTTTTGTATAACAGCTTGTTTAATGCCAAACTAAATCAAAATTAAACAAATGAAAAGCCACCTAAGAAGAAAGTAAGGTTACAAATTTAACTTCTATCAATACTGTCAAGATCTGATTTGCTTTCATCCTTTATGTAGTGTTTTACTTTTTTTTTTTTAAAGGTAACTTAACTCATACCTTGTTTTTCTTTCTAAATACCTGTGTCTGACTATTAAGTGACACACAGTGAATGTTTACACGTGATCCTGACAACATCTAATTACTGTTGGAGTCCTTTTATACTATTAACTTCTGCTCTTTACATTGTAGTGGTAAACCCAGATACAAGTCTATGTAAATGGGTGGTATATTTTTTTTAAAGATAATGGTAAATATGATGATATTTGCCTTTCAGGGAATATTACTCCATAAGAATCAGTGTTCCAGTTTTCAACTTTGTGTCTAGTGAGAGTGATGCTATATTTTGTGTTTCAAAAACAATTTCAGTGCTTTCTGAAGGGTAAGGTATTGCATCTCTGAAGTCCAAAGTTCTTTTCTATAAGTACAGAAGAGACAGCAGACTCATCAGCCTGTGTATGTGTCTGGATTCCTCCCTGGGAAAGCAATGGAATAGTACTCTGGTTGGTCCTCAGTTTCTGTGACACTCAGCAACGATGGTAGTATCTGCTTTAATAATATTTGATAATAGGAAAGGGTGTCTGATGTAGCATAATGGATTTCTACAATATGCACTTCTACTGGAAAAGTTATGGTATATAATTATCTGAATTATTCCAGTTGGAAATCCACTGTTTCATTTGTTCTCCTTTAACTCTTTGTTGATTTTAGCCGATAATCAATGGGAAGATTGAAATTCAAATTCGCCATCTCTGTTTTTGTCTAATTAACGTCTTCTCAGCAAGAATTTCTTTAAAATATTTACAATACTTGTTAAGATGATTGGGGCCTCTATATGGGGGCATCTCACATAAATAAATACAACAGAAAAGTAATTCAGTGCATAAACCACATAAGACTCAAAGCATATGGAAATATAAATTCCACAGGAATGATATCAGGCAGAGAAACATAAATTACATAAAAATATATCTGTATAAAATAATTTAAGGAAGGATAGATGTGGGCACATATCTAGACACTGAACATTGATACTCTCTCTGTAGTAAGTTTCTCCCATATACAATTCAGGCACACTGATGAACCAGCCCATAGGTTTTGTGTCCTGGCTTATCATACCTCAGTCTATGTTAAGCTTTGAGTTCTGTGTAGTTCTTGTGAACATTGAATAATATTAGAGTTATGAAAAAAGGATGACTTAATTATAGATGAATTCTGAGCGTGCTGAAAACTTGGTGGGTTAGTTTGCCCAATTGACAAATAGATAATAGAGTCCTTCAGGCACTTGTTTTGAGATAGTTAATGAGATGAGTAGTGTCTGGGAGGTGATGAGTGCTCTTTAATCAGTTCTTCTACTGCTTTGCTCCTACTTTTAATTTCTTTCCTGAAAATGACCTTCACCAAGAAAACAGAGCTAAAGTGCTATGACCACAGTGCTTAGCAGTGACATTCCTTCTTCTCTCTGTTTGAACTTCTGATACTCTTTCATGACTGTGGAATTGAGATCAGCTTTTTCAGACTGACATTCTCTCTTCTCTTGCATTGTATTTGCCCTGGAGAACCCAATTTGATTTGTCATTAAACCTTGATTAAAGGTGTGGTTTTTGTATGGGCACGATTAACCTAGATGGTGGAAGTTGAGAACATCGCATAGCTTTCTTTCAAAAATAAGCTTCTATGATTCGTATCTCTACTGGGCAAGTCACAATTTCATATCTTCATGCAAATATTATATTCAGACTTCCATTGCTCTTTGTTTTCACTTCTTTGAGTATTATACTTGGAAAGTTGATGACAGGTGAATGCATGCAGGTGTACGCAATCTGTTTTGTCATTGCTTGTGTTCAGATTGATGGATGGTGTGCCCAAACAAAGAAAAAAAATCATGAGTTCTATCATCCTCCAACAAACTATTTAAAAAGTAAAAATCTACATAAGTTCAAAATAGCTTGTTTTATTCAAATTATTTTCTTGATATTTCTCTACAGGGGCTGTCATCAGTCACCAAGAACAATGGACTACTCAATGTCACCTTTAAATATGACAGTAAGTTGAAAATTTGCACTATATTCACAAAAATCAAGGACTCCATCACAGTTGTCAATATATAGCAACATGTCTCTTAAAAATGACTCTAAGACTAGCATGAACTCATTAGTATTGACATAATTTTAAAATCTAGATTTGTTTCTGCTGGGTCTGGTGGCTCTTCTCCTTGCTGTGTTTCACTGATAATAAAAGGATCTAATAATTTGTACTAGTTTCACTTTCAGATTGGCCTATATCTTCTGCCCAGTATTTGGCTGGAAAATTATACATAATGATTTTATTATGTGAAAGAATGTAGTCATTGAAAGGTTCACTACACCCAAAGTCGTAGGAAAGGATTATTTCAAGCTTTATACATCCTTTCGCTGTGTAATGTTGGGGGAAAGTGGTGTAAAGTGTGTCTCAAGGTAGAAAACGTGTCGTTTGTATATACACATATACAGCGAATATATTAAAAATGTGTCTTTGCAAGGATCAATATTGAATATGAATATTGAAGATCAATAGCATCTCTTCATCTAGTTGAAGCAGTTGGAACTCTTCATTAGCTACAGTGTTAAAGGACCAGGTTAGTGGAAAACTGCTGTCTACATTTTCAGTGAAGACAGATGGTTTTAGTACTGTAGCAGATGTGGTCTGTTTTGCAGCTAAACTAAGAAGAAAGTAATCGCTAGCATAATAACAGTAATAAGCAGGTTGCAGTAATAATACTTCAGACCTCTTCAAATGTCTGCTAAATGGCTGTATCTTACTGTTTTCATTTTTTAAAGGTTTTTGTCATCTATGTTGTCTAGTCAGTAAAGAATGACTATTGACTACGTTGGGAATTTACCCTTATTTGGGCAGTTAGTGGCCATCATCAATATAAACTCAATGTACAGTCAAGAGAGGGTCCTAATTTACAGCAGTAATGTAATTAATAATTGTATTAATGTAATTAATAATTAATGCCAGTGCAAGTCACAGGTTGTTTTTTTGCCTACCCAAAGAAGTTACCTCAGATGCTGAATGTGGGTAAAATTTCATCATTGAGAGCATGTATCAGGAAACCTAACAATAGTGCTTTTGTTTCATTATGATCATCCTCTTGTTCCTCTATTTTTATGTTAATTTCTGGATTTGCAATCCTTCACTGAATTATTATAAATCTAATTTGATGTTGATATTTAAAATGAGCAAAATTTAAGTATGTCAGATTGTACAAGAGGTAAGTGGTCGCTACAAAACAGTTATGGCTTTTTTTATCTACATAAAGAAAAACAGGAAATAGTATCAGTCAGAACAGAGATCCCCACGTTTAGTTAATACAATGGAGTCTGTTTAAGTCCCAGTATCTGTCAGGTTTTTTCCATTAATTCTGGCACCAGGAACTGTGTTTAACCAATGACAAGTGTTAATTCAAAATTCTGCTGGCACTACATGCTTGCTGGACAAAGGAGTTATTTGAGTTCTGCAGTACTAGGAAAAGAGTTCCCTGATATCAAGGCTAAAGAGTTCCTATAATATGGAAATACGTACTTATTGTGAATAAGCCAGCACGAGAGAATTTGGCTTACTGGCAGTGATTTAAAAGCTTTTATTTTGCCGCACAGCAACTCTAGCAAACTGTGGTTTATGTTGTTAAATTAGTTGGTTAGAGTATTCGGGTGAAAAACAAATGTTTGTATATTTTAGTATTTCACTTGTATTTGAGTAAAAGAAGTGGTTTCCTGAAAAGTGCAATTTTCCCCTGCTGTTTTCTTCCTAAATCTGTTGTTCTTTAAAAATGTAAATCAGTGACTCACAGTCAAACTTCAGACATTTGTGCTGTATTCCATTTTGGCAAATTGTCATTTGACCATAAAATTTTAGTAACCAGGATCCAAAATCTTGGGCTTGCTATTAATTAGATCCAGACCTAGCAAAAAACTGTTACTTCAAACTTTCCATTGAAAGAGATACTCTGTTCTCCTAAGAGGAAGTTCATGCTGTCATTGAGTTCACTCATAGCAACAGAATTCTACAAACAGCAGAGTAAGTCCCAACTGCCCAGCTCTTGTAAAAGGCAATGTTGTGCAAACTGTTCTATTCTTATTTGTGTGGCAGTTACATAAAAGACCCTTACCATTGTTACTCATAGTAAAAAGCCACATTCTAAAACTGCTTTTCAGTTAATAAGTTTACTTTCCTTGCCTTTAAGATCACACCTTCGAATTAAATTCAAATTTCCTTCATTGGCTTATCATAACACTTGATTTTTCATGTTTGCTTTCTACAAACTCTTTATAGACAAATGCATAGCATATAGATTATCTCAGTTTTTTAGAATTAATTGTCAGTCAGTAATATGTAGTCTACTGGTCAACTTTTTCTGGATTTTGTTGGCTTCACTAGTTCAGAAGCAGAATGTTTGTGCATACATGTCTTCATGTACACTGTGCTCCAGAACTATTGAATTCTCTGGCCGCTATTTCTCTTCCTGCCACAAAATACGAGCCTAAACATTGTAAGGCTTTAAAAGTAATAAAATTTGGGGTTATTTGTTTTCTTGTTTTGAATGCATAAAGACACAGTCAAGTTCAACAACAAAGTCAAGAATGTTTTTCTTCTCTTTTATTTTCTTAGTGAAAGCTGAGGTTTTCTATAATGACGTGTTTGTGGAGCTGTAACTTTGGGGAATACACTGTATTTTGTGAGGATAATAAGACAAAAACAGTTCTGATTGGATCCAGTGGCAGGAAAATGGTCTACAGGGATGGCTGCTGAATGGATGACAGAGATAAGATGGATTTAGGCTGTAGGTTCTTTGTGGTCAGGATCAAGCAGTATCGTGGTTAAAAAGCTCTTTTTGAGCACCAGTTCTAGAGCTTCACATTGTTCATTGTTCTCATACGTGCCTGATCATTGACCAACATTCTCTTGCTCTAAGCACTGTACATGCACAAAATTAATGTCAGACCCCATGTTCTTTTGAGTAATTAGTGAGGAAAAGTTGTTCTCTTTTGGGAGTCCCAGCACATGTCATTTTTACTCTTACTGTGGTACAGGCTACACTGGTATTATAAACTGGTAATTTCCTTTGGAGTCCTGTGAACTAGGGTTTTGCAACTGGTGAAAGGGGTTGTGCTCAATGATTTGTAAAGTTTTGGTGTTTTTCAGTGTCCTGAGACAAAAGCTTCATATAGATTTACTATACAGTACTTATTTTTATAGAATAAATAGTGCACATGTACTTTTAGTTTGCTCAATCTTGAAGAAATGTTAGGTTGGACTCGATCTTAAGGGTCTTTTCCAACCTAAATGATTCTATGATTCTATGAAATTAACTTTATTCTTTATTTACATGGAAAGATGCGGGTCATGTTGGAAACTGGTTGCTTGAATAGATCTTGCAAGATGAGGTGCTGTTGGCAGATTATGATTTACTTGCTCTGGTATGGCACAAGAACGTCAGCTAGAATGTTTTTCTTAAAGCGTTTATTTCTCCATATTTTTAGACTGCACGCCTTATCTGAATTCAGTGGGAAAAAATGTGATTGGAGATGTGCAGAATATAACTATCAGTCAGTATGCATGTTATGAACAGGTTGCAGTGACGATACTTTGGACAGCAAATGCCATCGGTAAGTGGTAGAGGGAAATGGACTAATTCGTCATCTTTGGTAATAATGTCTTGCTGATCGGTATTAAGTAAAATAATTAAATTATGCTTGGAATCATTGAAGCAAACTGCTTAAGAAAGAATGAAGTTCTTAACAGCTTTGCAAAGCTGCTATTTTTAATAGCTCACTTGAAATATCCTTAAAACTAAGATGCTCTCTGCAGCCATACGCTGCTTTTTATTATTCCAGTTTGTTGAATTTTTCCTGTGCGATAGCCCTGATTTCGTTCTCTGCCCCAAGGCATTGGTGCATTTCAGTGGCATTGATTGAGCTTAATTGCCAATACACTTCAAGATTCTTTAGGATGCAGAATGTCTTACAGGTGGAAGATTGATATACAGTTTGTATGTCATAGCTATACAAACTTTAATGTGTTTCCTTGTCAGGTCTGGTCACTGAGAATGTTCCTCAATCACTTAAATGTCACTGGAAGTACCTTGTTGCCCAGTAGAGCAGTAATCTCCAAAGTGCGGGGTGCGCAAGGTGATCCACTGGGGCATGCGTAGAAAACTTTAGAACTTCTATTTACATATTTTTTAAATCTTGAAAAGAAAAACTAAGCTTTACTAATATTTAATATATGGTTTGACACTGGCACACTTAGTCGGTCTGTCAGACACTCATGTTCCACATGAGGTATCCTGAAGGAAGAGCGGGTGTTCTACAATGTGGAGGGGTTCACAGTGGTGCCCTCACTCTTTCATTTGCTTTCAGCATATTGTGATGTATTGCAGTGTATGTCTGCCAGGCAAAGTGGATTTGCTGATTATATTATCTAGTTTTAACTAAACTAATCATCATGATGAAATGGACAAGTGGCTTAAGATAATTGAAAATAATACTAATAATGTGAGCACATGTGAACAACCAGAAAATAGCAGAGCTGACAGTTCCCCTACTCCTAGTACAGGCTCTTCATCAGCCACGTTAGAAGGTAAACACAATGACTATCTAATCAGTTCTGATAAAAAGTTGGCCAAAATTGTCAAGACTATTTGAAATACAGATTTACACCTGCCATTGTTAATGATGTACCTTGCCCTAAGCATATAGTGTGCCTTGAGATATTAGCTAATACTGTGAAGCCATCACGATTGGCAAGACATTTGAAAACTAAGCATCCGGAACATGAAGACAAACCTCTATAATTTTTTCAGCAATGTTGGAAGCCATGCAGTACTCAAAGTATAACATTTCACTAAACTTAATGACAAATCTTTAGAAGCCTCTTCTTGTGAAATCTCTCTTCAGATTTCTTACTCAATAGTGAAAGACAAAAAGCCACATACTGCTGGGGAAACACTTGTTCTTCCTGCCACAGTAAAACTGGCTGAAATAATACAGGGAAATACTGGAATGAAAAAAAGTATTCCAGCGTAAGGTTACAGAGATAGCACCACACGTGAAATTCAGTCATTGCATCATTCATAGGGAAACTATTGCAGCAATGAAGTTGGAGCCAGAAATGCACAGGATGTCATCAGTGTGGTTAGTTTTATAAAAACAAGACATTTAAATAGTAGAATCTTTACAATACTTTGTAATGAGATGGGGAGTGACCATGAAAATATTTTGTGCCACACGGAGGTTCACTGGTTATCTTGTGGCAAACTGCTTAAGACTTGTCAGACTCAAATCTTTGAGTTAAGCATTCTTCTTTCACAAAAAGACGAGTGTTCCAAATTTGCTGACCTTTTCTGTGATGACAAGTGGCTGTCAGTAGTGTGCTACCTAGCAGACATTAAAAAAAAAAAAACAAACCAACAACAACAACAAAAAAACCCACAAACCGAAACCACACTTAATGTGTCTCTTCAAGGTAAAAGTGACATTTTAACAAGGAGTGAGAAGGTAACTGCTTTTCAAAAGAAACTCATGCTATGGAAAGAGCTTTTTGAAAATGGATGTTTGGAAATGTTTCCTTTGTTATGTGATTTTGTTGCTGAAAACAATGCCAGCTTCTCAGCTATAGAAACTGTCATATTTTTACAGTTAAAAAATCAGGAAACGCACCTTCCTAGTCTGTTTAAAAATCTTCTGAAGGCAGAGTTTCAGTGGGTTTTGAACCCATTTGTTAAAAATATAAAAACGCAACACATTCTGATTAGTTTGCAAGAACAACTGACATCAGGGAAAATAGAAATTTATTAGCCAAATTTTAAGAAAAACCTTTGTATAAGTAGAGGATGGAAGTGAAAAATGAGTATCATGATTTAGTAAATACAGCCGATGATGCACTTCCTCCATTTGGATCCATGTATCTTAGTGAGGTTGTTTTTTCAGCTCTGATAGCCATTAAAACCAAGTAACAAAATAAACTGAACTTAGAACCAGACCTTCAAATTGCCATATCACAAAGTGTTAAACCAAGATTTTAAAAAAATAATGAAGCATATTCAATCACATAGCTCTCACTCAAAAATACTATTATTAATATTTTTAAGTGGAAACAAAGTTTTTTTTGTATCATTAATAAAACTTATTTTTAAAATGGTTTTTAATCTTTATATCGTGCTTTTTAATTTTTTGTGTATATTTTATAATGTACATAAAATATTAACACAGTAGTATATATGTATTTATAAATATACTGGGGGTTTGTGCTCAAAATTTTTTTTGTTGATAGGAGTGCATGATCAACAAAATTTGGAGACCACTGCACTATAGTGCACTCTCTCTGTACCAACACCTGCTCACCATTTCTTTTTCTTCACACTAATTAAGGTCCTAAACAGAGTAACTTAATATAAACTCATTTTTTTCATCACCTGTGTTTAGCAAATGAAAGAGGTGGAGTTTCCTTCTTGAATGTTTTCCATACTTAATTAAAGAATTTTAACTGCAAAGGTGCTTTTCCATATCCATGAAATAATTAGAGTTAAGCACAATACAGTTTTCAAAATTAAAACAGAAATTTGTTTTTTTCGTGTTCTTTTCCTCGTACAGCAGAGTCTCAACTTGATATTTCATGGTTCATACTCCCTCAAAAAGCTTTTAAATCAGGTTTTTCTTACGATTTAGTAAGAGCTGGAAGTTCCCATTCATGTGGTAGGATTGCATCCTAAATGAGGAGATAGGGCTAATAATGCAAATGTGTATTCAGTAATCTTGATATAAATTTTTTAGCCTAGACCTGCATTTATTAAATCAAACATTTTAGATAAGAAAAATTGTCTTTTTTTTGTGGCCTCTCAGTATTAAATCATGCTTTCATAATTTTTTAAATTAAAAATAATGATTAATTTCTGGGATTTAAAAGAGTATATGAAAATTACACTTAATTCTGCAAAACTGTGCAGCTGAAAGCATTAGGTAATCTTCAGCTGCAGACTGGATGAATCAAATCTTCATGGGAAACAAAGCTTGGTGTTCTTTCTTGTAATGATCAGAGGTTAATCCTTTGGAAAGCGTGAGGACAGAACTGCCGTTGAAACATCTCCGGTAACACGGAGACTTTACACTTTCTCTTTCATGGTCTTCATGTAAGCACAAATAGTGCTTTTGTTCCATGGAATATTAAGAACACATTGGGCAACTCATGGTCTTCATCTTCTACAAGATTATAAAACATTTAAAAAAAAAAAAACAAAAACAAAACACAAAACCATGAAAACTAGTGAAACAGAGGAGGTCCATGGAAAATCATGCATTTGGGATTTTTTTTTTAATTTGACAAGCATAGCATAAACTCAGATTAATCCTTTTTGATTTATGTAGCATTTAGCTTACAATGGCTGGGGGGGGGGGGTTTTTTAAAAAATATTTTAAACATGTATTCTGCCATATGTAATGCTCTTGAAAATAGATAATTAGATGAAGTAGTGGTAGTTAGTCTTGAAGAACTATGCAGTGACTTTGATATTTGAGCCACAAAACTATCACAAGGTAACACTCTGGCATTGTCCTGTGATGTTTGCATCACCGTGACTCAGTTTAGTCATGTAACGAAGTGATTCCACGATGAGAAAATTACAAAGAAATGTAAAGACACTATGCAGAGAGTTAGTTGTGTTAGAGTAACTTGGGGAAAAAAAAAAAAAGAGTGTAGTTTTGGCATCAGTTATAAATAACTGGAAGTATTCACTCAGTGGAATAAATTCCATTCCATTTAAGTCAAGTTTTCTGTTATCCCATACTATACTAGAACTAAAGAAGTTGTAACAACCACTACCACTTTAATCTGGTAGTCTCAGAAATGATAGGAAGATGTTATAAAGGAGTATTTCTATAATTTGCTAGCAAAATGTTACATTTCATTGCTAATAATGGAAATGTGAAGTTACTAGGAAGTATTTCTGAGGGTGATGAAGGTAACAATAACTTATATTGCAGTGATAATTTGGAAACCCCAGCTGAGATGTGGGCCCCTATGGTCTAAGCATTATATGAGTATGTAGTAATTGTAGCCTTTGCCAAAGATTGAGTTCTAAATAGGCAAGATAGAAAATGCGGGAAGAACTGACATACAACAACAGGTATTAAAACACAAACATATGTCATATGAATGGTAAGTTTTATTTTTAAAGACAAATGAAATAAATTCAAATTACATAAAGTACCACATTATGCATTTTGAAATATTAGTCTTCTATTTAAATGCCCTGCTGTTTGCAGGGATTGAATACCTGAAAGGATTTCGAGTAATACTTGAGGAGTTAAAATCAGAGGGAAGACAATGCCAGCAGATGGTTTTAAAAGATCCAAAGCAGCTCAGCCCCAGTTTTAAACGAACAGTAAGTGCTTTGTTTCAAGAAAAGTTTCATTGTTCCTTGATTGTGTGAGTGGTCTTGAAAGTGTTTATATGCTGCATATAAATATAAATATATCTCTGTCCAAATATATACACAATGTGCTGTTTACTAGGATGCAGGTTGCTTCCTAAAAGTATTATTCTTTAAACTAACGATAGTTATTGATCTAGAGACAGATCTATTCGCCTTCAATAGAAGCTTTCCTGAAGCTGGAAACTGTCATTTGGGTGACTCTGGAGTACAGGTGCACGTCTGTAATAGTCCATATCCAACTCTGTATTGAGATTCCTCAAGTCAATGTGTAATGGAGGGGTACATAAAGGATTCTTAATGTATTAATTTCTGCTTATGTTTGCAAAACTGTGGGCCTGTTTTGAAAGATACTTTTAGTTATAATCATTCGTTTTAAAATACATTGCAATCTTGTCTTTTTGTAGGGAATGGAATCCCAGCCCTTTGTAAATCTGAAGTTTGAAACAGATTACTTTGTAAAGATTGTTCCTTTTCCTTCCATTAAAAATGAAAGTAATTATCACCCGTTTTTCTTCCGAACTAGACGTAAGTATTGCATACAATATAGTATTGCATATCATCTCTTCACCAATGGGTGCCTCCCCTCCCCCTGGCTTTTTAGTTTTTCCAACAAAGGAATGTAGTTGATGATGATGTTAGATGAGTCTGGGTTAAGATAGTTACTGACATAGTCTTTGAAGGAAGTTCTGGGTGTTAAGTGGAAAGAATTTGGATGCCACAGATAAATCTGTGGTGTATGATAATACATGTTAGGCAACAACTGGAAGAAAAGTCTCAGGTAGGCCTGAGATTATCCCAGGTTTGCCTATAGTAGGATTAGTCCCATGGTTCTCAGGAACATTTGACTGATGAAGATGGTTTGCTCCTCTTCCTCTCCGGGCATTGTGAAGAAGCTCAGGCTGTTTTTGTTTTTGACATCACAGTTTCAAAAACAGATGTCTAGAGATAGATACAGATGAGTACATATAAAATTAGATAGCAACAAATCAAGTTGAATTTCTCAAAATTACTTAGCAATTCTCATTGGAGTTAGAGAGAAGAAACTTGAATAAGCTTTCCTCAGTGCTTAAATAATATGATGAGAAACTGCAAGTACCCTTTGGGGTGAAATGTTGATATTTGTCCTACTTAGGGTTTTTTTCCCCCCTATAAAACTTTCTTAAAATACTTTCAAGTCTGTCTGTTGATGCAGACCACAGTAACATTTGTCTTTGTAATAGTGCTCAGCATACTTACTTACTCGGAGTAAATGTATTTAAGGCTAGTTCCAACTTCCTCTCCTGCTGTGCTGTGCCTGGTGCTATCCCTTTTGTCTCATTAAGGAATGCTACTTTCAAATTAATGAACCTGTGTTTTCTCATATAAAGATGAGAAGGCGCTTGAAATCATAACAAAGAAGCTAAATTTGCAAAATATATTGATTCCAGGCATATTAGAGACTGGGAAAGAAATGGGGTTATTGTCTTCAAAACATGGACTCCCTTCTTTTGCCCTCGTTCTTTTTCTAGTTAAGTAGCATAGCATTATGGTAATGTATCATTAATAATTTTTGTGTGTATTTGTAGCATGTGAATTGTTGCTACAGCCAGAAAACCTCGTCTGCAAACCTTGTAAGTAAAATGTAATACTTTCTGTATATTCATCTTACAAAAAGTTACTGTACTTGAAGAGTCACTTTTTTCCAATTCATGAATATCTTCTCTGACAGACTGGAAGCCAAGGAATCTGAATGTTACCCAGCAGGGTTTTAACATGCAAGTGTCCTTTGATCATGCACCTCACAACTTCGGGTTTAGATATTACTTTCTTCACTACAAGCTTAAGCATGAAGGGCCATTTAAGCAAAAGACCTGCAAACAGGTATGTTGCTGAGTTTTGCAACTCTTAAAAGCACAAAACCTATTAATATTAGATGTTCTAAGGTTTTATAGAAATGTTAAAAACTTAATATAATATAGAACACTATCAGTTCTAAAATATTTAAACTATTTGGTACTATTTATGTAAATAATAATTGTATTGTGATAGCACTCACCAGTCAAAACCAGGCTTGAGGGCTCCATTGGAGCTGGATAGTGTAAGCACATGGGAAGAGACTGTTGTCTCTCTCGAAGACCCTACAACTAATTAGTACTTCAAACTGCAGGTTTTTTGTTTGTTATACATATTATTTCCTACTTTTTTTATTTCACCTTTGCACCAAATTTGACCACTTTATAGATTACCCATCTGAGATGGTATCACAAGATAGCTCTCATTTTAGCATGTGCATGGAATTAGGCACTCTGTGATTTTGTACAGCTGTGTGCCTAAGTCATCTTATCTAATTAGTACTTCAAACTGCAGGTTTTTTGTTTGTTATACATATTATTTCCTACTTTTTTTATTTCACCTTTGCACCAAATTTGACCACTTTATAGATTACCCATCTGAGATGGTATCACAAGATAGCTCTCATTTTAGCATGTGCATGGAATTAGGCACTCTGTGATTTTGTACAGCTGTGTGCCTAAGTCATCTTATGGGAGCTGCAATTTGCTGTATTATTTTCTTTAACTTTGGTTAATATTTAATGGCAAGTTTGTTCTCACTGGTCAACGTTTCATCCTAAGTCTCTGAAAGGTAGGGAGCTTCAGGGCATAACGTAGATTTTATGTATTAGACCAAACTTTTAAGAGTTTTTTTGGTAATTAATCATATTTAGTTCTGCAGGCAGAGGATTGTAGTCCTTGCATATTTGAATGGAGAGACAGTTTTGCTGGTGTCTTAATACAGGAGGGCACTGTATATTTCTAAATCAATGCAAATGTACTTTTTTATTAGGTTTTAAAAGTATGTGAATGGCTTTCTCTTTCTTTGGTTTAGGAGCAAAACACAGATACTACAAGTTGTATTCTTCAGAATGTATCTCCAGGGGATTATATAATTGAGGTAATATTTATAGTCATTTGTGCAACAGCTAAATGAGTATGTTAATGGAGAAATTAACTGAAGTTAAAGTATTTTAAGTCACACTCTGGTAAAACTGGACTTCAGGCATCCCTACTGAAGTACCTTGGGCAAGTAAAGGTTTTTAGAGAGATTGTTCTTGACCTTTCTGTAGCTTTGCTTCCCTGAGTGCATAGCAGTTTTATCTGTGCCTTTGAGTAAAGTTGTGGGCCTGCATAATTCTTGGACTTTGATTTTTTTTTTTTTTTTTTAATTGGAATTCTGTAGTTTGGTCAATTTTTACTATACTTAAAAGCTGTGTATTTCCCTTGATGATGACAGTATGAACTCTGAAAGTTAATATTAGAACATTAAACTATGTACCAACAAAGACAAATGATTTCACTACTTAATACTTTGTGGTGCTCTTTAATTTTAACTTTCTGAACAGCAAGTTTCTTCACATTTGGTCATGAAAGCTGTTATAGTTGTTTACGTATTGCAGAAAATAAATAAAATTGAATTTCCACAAAATAAAATTCAACTTTTACTTTTCAAAGCTGGTTGATGACACTAATACAACAAGGAAAACAATGCACTATGCACTAAAACCAGGTATGAATTTTGTTTTTTAAACAGTATACAGTACTTACCTTATTAATTTAGATTCAGTTTTAATTATGTTGGAGATAAATCTCGATTTGACCTGTGTCTGTTTGCCATAATCAAGACTACTGAGGCAATTGTGCTGTGATTTTTTTGACCTAATGAAAAAAGAGTAGACATGCACACTTGTACATACACATCTGCATCTCTGTACATTTATATTTAGTACAGTTTATATCAATATATCATTGGAAATCTTTGTGGGAAAGTCACTTTTGTTGTATGTATGGATATGAAGAATGATAGCCTGTATCTTAATTGCACACAACTGATGCATGCAGTAGCGTGGAAGTAATGTAATGAAACTGAGAGCAGCCTAAACATACTACCTGCCTGTGTACTTCAGCTCTGAAATCAAATCAAGCAGTCTGGAAAACCTGTCAGGTGAATGCTTAGCATGTCTATGTATCAGACCAGTTATTGAGAAGCTAAATAGGGATTTCAGAATGTAACTGCAGACACAAAACATAGCCACAGTTGAAGACAATGGGCAAAATGGACTGAATCCTAATGCACATTGCTAAAGGTAATCTATGCAGGAAGACAGTTCTTTCTAAGTGGCTAGTTCAGCACCCTGGAACAAAAATCTGTCAGGTCCAAATAACAATTGCGTATCTTATCAAAACTACACTTCATGTAAAGTTCTTCTCATGGGGGGAGGATGAGTTGGCATGCAGCAGTTGTTGCTTATGTTAGTCACTCTAATGCTGTGGTGATGAGGACAGTCAGCATAAAACCCATTTAAAATGGAGCAGAACATGATGTTTGATTCTACTGTATATTTGAGAATTACCTGATAATAGCATACTGCAGCAGTTTTGCATTCCCAGTGTGAAGATTGATTAGATAATTATAGCTTATTTGCATATGGCTAATTCTGCTTTATTTTTCAAAGTACATTCTCCGTGGGCTGGACCAATAAGAGCTATTGCCATTACAGTCCCGTTAGTTGTCATTTCAGCATTTGCAACACTTTTCACAGTGATGTGCCGCAAGAAACAGCAAGGTAAGAGGGTTTATTCAATACAGAGTTCCATTTAAAGATGCACTTTTGCAACCAAAAAAGTCTTAACTGGTAGGTTTATTCCAGAAATACCTTTATCTGAAGAGCTCTCTTTTCTACTTCTCTCTCCTTCCTCCTCACAGCTTTTTTGTTTGTTGAAACTTGTAGCAAATTCTTAATCAGTGCTTGATGGTAATTTGTTGCCATAGAAAGTGTTGTATCACAAATCAAGACTTAACTGTTGTCATGGTTTAACCCCAGCTGGCAACTAAGCACCACCCAGCCGCTCGCTCACTCCCCCCGCAGCGGGATGGGGGAGAGAATCGGAAGGGTAAAAGTGAGAAAACTCGTGGGTTGAAATAAAGACAGGTTAATAGGTAAAGGAAAAGCCGTGCATGCAAGCAAAGCAAAATGAGGAATTCATTCACCACTTCCCATCGGCAGGCAGGTGTTCAGCCATCTCCAGGAAAGCAGGGCTCCATCACGCCTAATGGTGACTTGTGAAGACAAATGCCATCGCTCTGAACATCCCCCCCTTCCTCCTTCTTCCCCCAGCTTTATATGCTGAGCATGACGTCCTATGGTGTGGGATATCCCTTGGGTCAGTTGGGGTCAGCTGTCCCGGCTGTGTCCCCTCCCAGCTTCTTGTGCACCCCCAGCCTGCTCGCTGATGGG
The DNA here is from genome assembly GCF_000699145.1 of Aptenodytes forsteri. NCBI lineage: Eukaryota > Metazoa > Chordata > Aves > Sphenisciformes > Spheniscidae > Aptenodytes > Aptenodytes forsteri. The sequence goes on from NW_008795909.1 coordinate 12,491,136, forward strand.
GTGGGGTGAAAAGCAGAAGAGGCCTTGACTCTGTGTCAGCACTGCTCAGCAGTAACTAAAACGTCCCTGTGTTATCAACACTGTTTCCAGCACAAATCCAAAACAGAGCCTCATACCAGCTGCTATGAAGAAAATTAACTCTCTCCCAGCCAAAACCAGCACAACTGTAGAAAGGAGAGAACAAAATTGCTGTTGGGAAATATTTTTGGGTTCAGGTTTCTTTTTATTTGTGAAAGTACTACATGACCATGTAGAATACAAACAGATCTGTAAATTGGTACAATTTAAACATTCCCTTATTTCATTCAGAAATGTCTAATCCATATTTATTTTAAACCAGAAGGAAAGTAAAGCCACGTGATACCAATACAATTCTCGGCGCTGTCTGGAATACTGCCTGTATCCATTATTCCAGATTTGCTCACTTTCCTGGAAGTTGCCTTTACACTTCGTTCTAAGCCATCTTCCTAAATTTACTCTTTCTAAGACTTACTTGCAGATGTTTCTTTAAATTAGATTCCATCCTTCTTTGCTGACTTCCCTCTCCTCTGTGTCCAGGAGCTGGCAAGCCACGCTTGTTACATTGAGATGTTAAAAATCAGTTGGCATTTTTTTGTAGAATCTAGGAAATCATGTGGTTTCATGAATATGGAAAGAGATATTGCTTCCCCAAACCTCACATATCTGTGTTATCCATCTAAATTTTGGCACTGAGGTATACTGCAAGTGCTATATGCCATCTGGGTTAAATCCTTTTACCTTCTGGTCTTCTGTAGCTATCCCTTTGCTCACAGCTAGCACAGTTCCAACAAAACAGACAAATCGCTAAGGATTTGTCTACAGAGAGAGTTGTTCCAGAATAGTTATTCCTGATGAATTGTTGTAAATTAAATCCCTAGATAGATATTTGTATTTTGAAATACTCATGCTTTATTCCAAATTAGCTTGATCAACTGTAGAACTAGATTAGATGTCTGGTGTAAGACCAGACTTTTATATTCCAGCATAAAAGTATCTATACAAGGAAAGAAACACTAATAGCTATTTTGATTTAAATTAATAATCTTAATTCAAATTAATGTCAAATTAATGTCCAAACGTGTGTGTGTGTATATACACCAGAGAGATACTGTATGATATTCTGAAGGGATCTGTGTTCCTGGAGTTAAATATTCTTACCTGGCTTGTGTTGTGTTTTGTTTTTTGGTTTTTGTTTGTTTGGTTGGTTTTTTTAAACGAGACTTTGTTATACAGGAAACTCTTGATGATGGTACATCTTTAAGGCTTACAATATTTGAACAGAGAGGTGAAGACTGTTGAAGCTGGATAGAGGTGAAACAACCTCATTCTATTTATAAAATAAACCTTTCTTAAGTTTTCTGAGTTGTACAGTAATAACTGCACATTTCATTTTCAAAGCGTGTTCCACATGTAGCAACTCATAAGCTGGATAAATAGAGCCTGTGCAACTTTTCTTTTTCAGGGTGGAAAGGAAAGAAATATCTTTTCAAATATAGATATTTGAAAAAATATCTATATCATTAGTAATATACTAATGCATATTACTGTGTGCATTAGTAATGAGCCTACAAAAGTTTAAAACAAAACAAAACCAAGCTGTATAGTGTGAACTCTCTTTCTCTCTTCCAATTTAGAAAATATATATTCCCATCTAGATGAGGAAAGCTCAGAATCTTCAGCATATGCTGCAGGTCTCCATGTGGAAAGACTTCGTCCCCGGCCAAAAGTGTTCATCTGCTATTCCAGTAAAGATTGCCAGAAACACGTTAATGTCATCCAATGCTTCGCTTATTTTCTTCAGGACTTTTGCGGCTGTGAGGTAAACTCAACATTTCTTCTGTAAACAGTTTCCTTAATTGAAACAGCACCCCCAAAACTTATAATAGTATGTGCTTGAAAATGAAGTATTTCAATCTGTCCTTTCCACAGAGATAATTTTCATTATTTTTTTAAATATTGGCTATATAAATTTTCTTTACTTAGGGAAAGGAACAGATCGTAGCCCATGTAAGGAAAAAAAAAAAACCCCACAACCCCAAAACAAAAAAACACCAGAATAGTGGAAAATGTGTACCACATTGATTCCAGGACTTTAATTCAGCTGTGTTTAGCTTGTTTCATATTAACTGATTTTTCTGTTTAGTAGGTCTTGTATCTTTATAGTCACCAGCCACAAAGAGGTATTGGTATCTACCTGATATACTTCAGTATTCCTAAAATACGTTTTATATTGTAATTTTAAAGTAGTTGATTCCATCAAAACTCCTACTCGTAGAGCAAAATCTAGTTAGGGTTAATTGTTGACATTATGTATTTTTTATTGATTTTTATTTTTTTTTACTTCCCTTCCGTTAATGCTGTAAAATCAGCATGTCTGTCTTGTTTTTGATTTAAAGCTATGAGAAAGACATTCAAACTGTTACTTTGAACGACTAGGCTTAGAATCTCAAACTGCTTTCTAAAATACAATCAATATGTGGCCAGTCTTTCACTTTTCAACTGTAAAAAGGCAAGACAATTGTTAGTCTATTTTTGCTGCATTTTAATCCTGCCACAGCGATTGTAAATGTATGAACTGAAACTGTTTCTTCAACTGTACAGCAAGTCTGACGTCTAGTGGCCAAACGCAGTAACATAATCGATGCCTCATGCGTTTGGGGATGTTCACAATTTATTCATATGTTTAAAGTAGTTCAGGTAAGGTGTTTTATACATAACTTGAATCCCATTTTTAGAGATGTACTTTAGCCTTGCTACACCATACCTCTTCGGAATAGTGTTAAGGTGAGCTGTTACCACTATAACTATGTACCATGGAACATATGGTATTAGGTGTCATTTAAGATTTATATAACAAAATATTGATAGCATCTACATACAGAAATAATGTGTTATTATTAAAGCTGTGGAGCTTAGTATAAAAAGTGATGCTCAATGCATAACAGAACAGTTGCACAAGTATTTTTCGTATGGAATTGGTATGTTTTCTCATAAAAGACAAAACTAGTGGCATTTAATAGCCATTTAAAATAATAACTTGACCATACTAAAAATCCTTTCTCACAGATAGGAGATCAGACAGTATTTTGAAGAACAGAGACAAAAGAAAAACTACTGCATTGTACCTTTATCAAAGTATCTCCCAAGCAGCTGTAAAATGACTTCTCTTCCCCATGCATAGAATAGGATAGATCATCTAATCCAACTGTCTGACCATTTCAGGCATGATGACTTTCTTCCTGTAGCTGACTGTGGTAACAGTTTTCATGAGTCCTTGTGTTCTACGCATTCATCTACTCTCTGTCTTCTGACATGGCAAAGTTTTCTGCTCTTTATGGGTGATATAGCAGAGCAAAAATACTTCGTTCTCTGGAAAAATGCTTGAGAGAAGACTCTATAAATGGTTTTGATGTGTGTCTATTATGAAAGTTTTCTGCATCTATTTTTTTCTGTTATTCTACTGCTCATTCTTTCTTTCATGAGATAAAGCATTGTGTTCTTCATCTTGGAGTACACAGGCATTTCAGACCATGTAGAATGTTCAGAAAATTTGACAAAGTACAAAATAAGAGAACTGTTATGATAAAATTTTCAGAGCTTTCTTATCAGAGATAAGCTGCTGCTGTTTTGCATCCTAACTGGAAGGACTTGATGTTATAGGCACTTGTTATGTTTGTATCTGGAGATGAAAATTCTTGGCATCAGACTTCATTAATATGCAAAAGATGATAAATGAATATGGATTTCCATTACATTCAGCACATTAGGGACCCAAATACACAACAGTTAAATTTTTTGAGGCAGGCACAATACATTTGATGATATCTAATTTGAACAGATAAGTAAATAGTAATTTACTTGGTCCAGCCACATTTTCTATGTTCTTTTTGTTACCTGAGAAATAATGCTATGTACCAAATCCATAGTGGTCTTATTTTTTAGGGGAACTCCCCAGTTAACATTCAGATACTTGGCTTTGCACTGTTACTTGTTGATTCCATAAATTTATACGTAACACAGATATAATTAGGTATGTTTTTCTTTAAATAATAAATAAGCAGCAAAATGGGTTCGTATAGTAACTTGCATTCTTGTTTTTAAAAAACAAAAAGTCTGGAAGGTTTCCCTTTTTACCTTACCAATTCACCCACTTCCTTAGCCCAGTGAAATATTCAGCCCGCAAGCCAAGTTTAGAATGAATGTGAGGCCTTGCTTATTTTGGTGAATAACTACTGACATAGTTAGTATCACTGATTCCAGTTTGTCCACTATCAATGCTGTGTTAGTTAATACTTATTTCTCTTTTAAAACAGCTTGTGTTTGCATCAGGGACCAAGCTATAGTTAAACTCATAATTAATTCTCAACTGTCGGATAAATACAAGCTGACTCACTGAGTATAACTAATTTAAATTTTATTAGCAAATCTGTCTAATAATCTAATGATGAATATCAACTAGAATGTTCTGTTCTTTTCCAGGTGGCTCTAGATCTGTGGGAAGATCTAAAAATTTGTAAAGAAGGTCAGAAAGAGTGGCTTATTAAAAAAATAAATGAGTCCCAGTTTATCATCATTGTGTGTTCCAAGGGAATGAAGTACTTCGTTGAAAAAAAGAACTGGAAACACAGAGGGGTAACCAAAGATGCAGGAAAAGGAGAACTCTTTCTGTTTGCTGTGTTGACTGTTGCAGAGAAGCTTCGTCAAGCAAAGCAGAATTCAGATGACCTCTGCAAGTTTATTGCAGTCTACTTTGATTACTCCTGTGAAGGAGACATCCCTGGTATTCTGGATCTAAGTACAAAATACAAACTCATGGACAATCTCCCTCAGCTGTATTCACATTTACACTCCAGAGATCTTAGTGTACAGGATTCAGAGGTGTTTCCTGTTAACATTAGTAAAAGGAATTATTTCAGGAGCAAATCTGGGAGGTCTCTTTATGTTGCCATTTGCAATATGCATCAGTTCATTGATCAGGAACCAGATTGGTTTGAGAAACAATTTATTCCCTTCCCTCCACCTTCTTTACGTTACTCAGAGCCTGTCATGGAAAAATTTGATTCAGGTTTGGTTTTAAATGACTTAGTGAATAAACAGGTGATGGATGGCGATTTTTACCTGAAAACAGATGTAAATATTATTTCAGCTGGGAATTCAGATTCTCACTGCATAATTCAGCACTTAAACCTTGGAGAAGATATAGAAACTCAGGACATTCAAGGTGGTGGCAGCTCTGTTCTTCAGCCATTGTTACATGTTGTTAAAGCTTCAAATCTTAAAGATACGCCTCGAGATTCTGGAATCTATGATTCATCTGTTCCTTCATCTGAATTATCTTTACCTTTAATGGAAGGACTATTGACAGACCAAATTGAAACATCTTCCATTACGGGAAGTGTTTCTTCATCATCAGGGTTAGGTAAGATACAGCAGTGTTTTAAAAATGATATTCAGTTATTGTGAGCATATTTCTACCATCTCAGAATACTTAAGATAATAGGTGAGGAGCCATATAGAAGGCTGCAGAGGAATGTAAGCATTTTATAAAGATGGTAAAAAAAATAGGTTTCAGTAACTTCAGAAAAATCAATCTTTTCCTTAACTTGGGGGGGGGGATCCTTAGCTAAGTAAGATTTCAATAAAATTCTATTAATAAGTCACTTCTCATTAATTGACCTGTTATTGGAGAGACTGCTTCTTTGTTCCAGGGACTCCTTGGCAGCTGGGATACTCAGCTGACAGCTGTGTGGTTTAATCAAGAGGGTGATATGGTGAAGCATTCTTGCAGAATGGCCATAAATCTAAAACTGACATCGCATTTTGCTCCAGCGCATACTAGAACCTTTAGGGATATAGTCTGTACTGTGGTTAACTCACATTTCAGAATGACGTTAGGCTTCTTATTGGATATGGGGCTGGGAGGAATGAACAAACAGGTTTCAGTGGAGGAATTTAAATGCTTGGAAGACACTCTCCAAAATGGATACCAAGCTTAGACGCCTACAGTTAGAAGGTGTAAATACTGCCTCAGGCTATAGAAAAAGCTGATCTGACCTTACTAGTTACAGTACGTTGAACTGGCATCACAACTACATCAGTGTGGAATGTTCCAGCTATTGTATTCATAGGATAAAACTGCTGTTCACTGAGATTTTCCTTAAGCAGCTACAACAGGTGAATATTGCATTTTGATGGTGGTATGCTGTTCTGCTTTCTTGAATGAGTGTTAACAGTGAGCTAATTTGTTAGACTTTTATTTTGGCTAAATGGATTTTTTTTTTTTTTTTTTTCTAAGAAATATCCTTAGAAATTTTTTTTGCCCAA
>NW_008795909.1:12499227-12511219 GCF_000699145.1 Aptenodytes forsteri
ATGAGCTAATTTGTTAGACTTTTTTTTTGGCTAAATGGATTTTTTTTTTTTTTATTCAGATAATTCATAAGTAATGTTTGATGCCAGAATTATCTTGGGGGGAGAGAATACAGATGTTGATTTACAGATACAGTATCTATATCTATAGGCTAGATAGTCTATAGGACAAAATAACTAAAACCTGAACACTTTTCAGGTGGAAAAAAATAGAGATTTACTGATTTAATTGCATAAGCCACCAATACTCTGTTATTGTTTCAAAATTAGTATTATATTCTTTAATTTCCTGCCATCTTCTAACATAGCCTTTTCTCACATTTGTGGGAAAAATCACCAATGATATCTGTAAAGGTTCTAGTGTTGGATGAAAGTAAGATGCTAGTTTAAAATTTATGGCCTCTCTGTAAGAATGCTTTACCAGTATTCCCCTCCTGATTCCATCACAGAGCTGTCAGCTGGGTATCCCAGCTGCCAAGGAGTCACTGGAAGAAAGAGGCAGTCTTTCCAGTAATTAATTCTCAAGTCACATACCTACTTGTTAACATGTTTCAGCTATAGAGGTTAAACATTACAGCACTAGCTGGTAGAGTTGGATCTTAACACTGATGTTCCAACACCTGAAGAAACCACGATAACTTCTGCCACTTTCCCATTCACTGTCCCTGTCCAAAAGCACCACCCTGACCAACTCTCTCTCAAACCTCCCCTCGCCCAAACCACAGTCCTAATTAGGTACAGGGTACAAAGGAGACAGTGTCTAGAACTGAGCATCGTCTGCCTATTAGAGTGCAATCCATTAAATCTTTTTACTGTTCCAGACGTACAAAATATTTATAGCCCTATTATTTATACGCCTAATAATGAGAGGAGTAGATAGAATTTTTTACCTTTTATTCTTGTTCTAAGAGTTGGAGATGTCTGAATTATTACTCTGAATTCACAGTACCATTTCTGTTCTGGCTACCTATTTTTTATCCATTACTTGGTCAGAACAGAAGTGAATAGCTCTGTCATTTAGCATCTCAAGGCAGATCTTTCCTTTCTTCTTTAAAGGACAGTTTGATTTAATCTTTGGAGTTACAATCATGTCACATAATTTGTAATACTTTCTATCTTTCAGTGCTGTTCATGTGCAGACTACTGATCTGCAAAGAAAAGATTCTCAAAGAGATCATCATATTGGGCATCATCAACTGAAGTTCAAATCAGTTTAATTTTTAGGAAGTACCAAAAACCAAACCTTTACTAGGTCCATTCACTAATAAGGTCTTCTCTAAGAAGCCCTGCCTGGGGAGAAAATGTGTATTAATTCTTTAGATAAGGAGTTACTGAGTATAGTAGTTCAGCCTCATGAATGTATGGCATTATGATCCAGAGGGTTTTTATAAGTTTTCTTCGCATTGTTTCTAAAATATTGACCAAATACAAAACCAATGTTTCAATTAATGAACCTCACTTTTTTTCCTTTTATAGGGGAAGAAGAACCTCCTGTAATCACTGCTACAAAATACTTAGTGCCTGGAATATGTAAAGCAGAACTTCATTGCCATATCCATGCTGACGAACTGCAGGCAATTGCTCCTTTATAATACATTACAACATTGTTATGCATTGCCACTTTATCAACAGCCTCTGTTTGTGCTTTAACTACCACGCTGTCTCAGCACTAAATCTACTTGAAGGAACAAATACTCCCTGAAGAAGATCTGTTATTCCTAAGGGATTTTTTTTTATGGCCAGTAAACCTGAATCTGTTGGTCTTTTTATATAGTCTTTCATGATTTGAAAAATGCAGCATGGAAAAATAGATGAGAACACATTTCAGAATTACTCCTATTACTAATTTAAATGTCATGATATTACACTGTTTACAGATGCTGTAATCAAAATTGACTTTTTTTTGCAACTGGGTATAAAATAGCTTGGGAACATTAAGTCTTAGTAAATTTTGTAGTCCAGCCTTTAGTTTTAAGTGCTGACGTACGTGATGGCAGGAGTGTTGTAGTGAATGAGAGCAGGATTTTTTTCAGAAGCAAAATAAAATGCCAAAGGTGAGATCAAAAAATTCTCCATCAGAAGAAACCATTTTCTTTTAGAAATGTTTGAGCTCCTTTCCACCAGTCTCCTCTTTCCCAAATGTTAATGTGTCTCAGTATTTAATTTCAGATAAGTGCGCATATCTCTATGATTCTCCTCTCTCTTCCCCATAATCTGGCTATGACGACTCACGAATAATACCATACTGAGTCTGAAGTATCACTTTTATGATAGACAAAAATGCAGATCCTGCATATACTGAGTGATATGTTTTCTATTTTCTTCCTGGAAGGGCTAATATAAAGAATACTTTAAAGAGATGGGGGAAGGAAGACCAAATTTTTTATTTAAGACATCATTCTGGACTTGTTCAGCCATGAGATGAGTATGCTTTATGGGGGATCTCATATTATCCTTCAAGGACATGCTGCTACAAAATCACCTGGGGTAAAACAAGTTAAGAGAAGCAGTTAACAGGCATGAATACTTCGCTTTGTTTTGAGCCGTTAAGTAAACAAAAGCCTATGAGTTATTTTGCAGTTATTTTTCACAGTACTTGTCATTACTTAGTGATTAAGATAGTATAATATTACTAGTGTTATATTAACAAAAAATGCTGAAACTGCAACTGGACATGTTTATCTAAAGACACAGAGCATGCATGTCCTTTCTTTTGCAGTGACCAGGTAGGTGTACCATCATCCAAAATATCCCTGCTGTTTCCAAAGCGCAACTTCTCATAAGTAAAACCCATCTGTGTAACTGCAATTCTAGGCACTGTTACATTAAGCGTGATAACAGCAAATAGTGAAGGGCACCTTATCAATGTGCCTTTGCTAATTTTGCTCATGGAGTCAGATTCTGTCTCATTTAACCTGTCTTCATGTTCCACTAACAGGAGGTTACTTTAGGAATACATCAAGGGAGAACTCAAGCACCTCAAATATTCTCTCAATTTTGATAGATGAGAATTAGACATTGCTAATTGTTACATTGTGTTTTCCATTTTAATAGCATGAGCTAGAACTATGAAACCAGTGATGATTTGGCTAACTGAGTAGCTTTTAAAGCTCTTGGGGTTTTTCTTGCATCAGTTTATATTTAATCATTTGAATTTCCAAACAAAAAACTTTCAAAATTGTTGTCACAGATGGAGTAAGAAAGTGCTGTAACAATTATTTGAACATAACCATCAATGGCAGAACTCCGACATGCTTTGCAATTGTAATATGGAATTCTGTGATCAGCTAGATGTATGTGTCAGATTTGGAGGGCCTTGTCCATTAATGTAAAGTTCCTTACTCTTCCTATTTTCTGATTTGAAAGAACACTAACTGGAAAACCTCAAACTTGCAATACCCAAGTAAGTTTTAGGTAGTTTTAAGTACATAGTGAAACATCTGCACCTTCAATGATGTTGGGTTTTTATGCTGTGCCTTTGGCTGTACTGAAAGCAAAATTCTTCATGTTTTCCCATTCTTTGAAGTTGAAAAATCCAGCTGTGAAGGATCTTGATTCTGTGCAATTCTTGCCATTTTACTAGAGGAAGAGTTTGGATTGATGAGACATGGGCAGAAAGATTACAAAATTTGTGTGCTGAAGAGCTGCTGTGCATAGAAATGCCAAAGCTGCAAAACATGAGGAGGCGGCAATTTCTTACCAGTTAGCTGGTGAAGGTAATGCTGCTTTCCTCTGTGGAAAGTCCCAGCTCATATACTGTTATTTTACGCTAAACTAGAGGTTGGTAAGATTTCCTGGTTCCGTTAAATTCAGTAGCAGAATTGGTGTTACTTAACGGAATTTGGATTTCATTTTGAGCTCTAAGCTCAGTTTTGAAAACGGACGAACGCAGTTGCACAAAGAATCACTTGTCATTAATGATTTTATTTTTATGTCTTCAAAATTTGCTGTACAATCCTGCAAAACTTTTTTTTTTAATTATAAAAGGTCTATGCAGATGCCAATCAAATCTGTTGGGGGAGAGGGGGAAGAAAAGAAAAGAATTCCTTCTTGGCATAAGGTGGAAACAGCATATTATATGTCCTCAGAAGACAGAGAATATAACTAATTGAAAATTTAGAGTAGGACAAGCCCACACTTAAAATATACAAAATTGAGAAAACTAATACTTAATCTGATTTAGCATAGTTTTTTTACAAAGCCACAGTGCTTTAAAAAATTAGAAAAATAATGTGTATATTGAGATGCTGGAAGGACATAGTACTGAATTTGCAAGAATTCTCTATTTTCCCTCCAATGAGAATAACAGCAAAAATCCTTGTAAAAAAATATTTTAAAACACAAATATGTTAATACACATACTAGAGGTTAGCTTGCTACTATTTTCAAGTATTAGTAAACTCTAAACAGAATGTTAACAGTGAAAGGATCTCTAATTTCTACTAGATTCAAGTGTGTGGACATTGTTTGGATGTTTTAAAATGTATTTTCTGGGAGAGTGGAAAAAACATTGGAAAGCTGAAGGTTCAAGATATGGCAGTGTTCAACATTTTGAATGATAAGTATAGTTGTTGCCATAATTTGTACCTGTACATAAACACATTAACTGTTGAAAATAGACTGCAGCTGACCTTTGCAGAAATAAAATTTTTATGATACTATAATTTAGAAGTTAAGTATCAAAATAAAACATTTTTGCTCAGTTTCTTACATTGGGCTTTTCTTAGTAGTATAAGAAGACTTGGCTTAAGAGTCCAGTTGTTTTATCCAAAACACTTTTAATGCAGTTATGCACACTATACAGATAACCAGGCTCTCTAACTGCTACTCATACTCTACATCTGGAAGTGAAACAGATATTTTGATTGTTTAATATAGTCAAGCAACTGTAAGAAACTTTAATTTTCTAAAACTTCTGTATTAGACGACCTGGGTCTGATTTTTTAAATAGAACTGCCTTAATATGATTTTATGTTTATGTAATTACTTTTCCTATATCCTCCTTGAAGGTCTGCTAGCAGTAATTGGTTCTGCATGTCAAGTGAAACCTATCTACCCCAACTACAAAACTATAATAACCTCGATTGGATTAATTTTGTCACAGAAGATGTGATAATTACCTAAGATTTATATGCTTTTTGTTTTCATCCAAGTGGATTTCAAAGCACTGTTCCAGTCAATGAATGCTGCAAACTGTAATTTCAGGGATAAGCCTTGAAACCACTCGTATTCCTTATGTTGCTCAGGTAAATGGAGGTTTTTATAATGGACTTTTGGTCTGGCACAATCAAACTTAGAATGCTATAGAAAAATCCGTAATGAGTCTGTAAAACTTGTTATTATTGAAGGCTTGAACGGCTTACTTAGTATCAGATAGTTTGCATACACATTAGCTATGTTGAATTTACAGGATGATGTTTATAACGTTTATACCTGTTTTCTTCTTTGGGCCTCTATCTCACAATTCCTAATTCTGCTTCTATCACCAGAAGTAAATCGGAGACATTCTGAAGGGTCACTAAGCATGTAAATAGTTGCATTAATAATTCAAAAGAGAATTTGATGAGTTACTTCTCTGCATCTGAACTGGACTTTGAGATATTATCCATATATATATTCTGCTGTCCTAATCTCTGTATCCTCTGCCTTCGAGCCCTGTACCCGAGGGACTTTGTGGTTGAAAGAAAATGGAAAGAAGGTGTTGCTCTAGTTTTTATACCTTCAGTTTAAAACATGAGACCCCTCAGGATGCTTTCCTGATGTTTGGGAGCTGTTGGCCAAAATTCTTACACCTTGAGGATGTGGAAAGATATGCTTTGATATGAGGATGTGCATATGGATAATACATCTCGAAAAACTTAAGGAAGTAAGCTCTCATTTTTCTTTTTTTATCTTGCATTTAAATGTTGTGGTGACTTGATACTGAAATCCCCCACCAAAAAAACCCAACCCACACAACAGCAAACACTTTTTGAGTTATAGTGAAAAACGTGCACTGCACACAATATGTGCATTCAAACTATAACTGGTCAGACCAGAATTATTTCTAAAAGGTCAGAAGTTAAAGGCTGTGCTATAGATCAGTTGAAGGAATTTTTCCCTCTACCTGCTGTAAGATATTTTATTTTACTTGCTATCATCTGTTGCTGTTTCTCAGACTCATAAAAAACAGAATAATGGTCAATTTGTATCTTTTATAATGGGATACAATTTCATTCTTTATTCTCTTAGAACTGATTTTAATAAAGTCTGATTTACCTATGATGTTCATTTTTATGGGCAGCTGCACTGTTGACAATGATTTCATATTTATAGCAGTCCATGGAAAAAGTAGAGATTGGTCATATTGTCCTGTTCACAAAAAGCAGAGGAAAAGGAAATGTGTTTTTCCTCTGTGTCAGATGTCACCTAGATGACCAGAAATTGAAGTGCTTGCCCATACCTACCTCAATGCTAAAAGCTCAGTTCCTAGTGATTTTGGTATTTTACTCCCAACACAGATACTTTGGGAAGGCTGGAGTTTGAAGACATTAATGTGAAAATATGAAAGATGCTGGGGGGGGGGGAAGTTTAGTTATATATAGTTAGATATAATAGTTTAGAATAACTCTTATGTCTATTAATAGTTTATAATAGTAAACATCAGTGCAAGAAGAAATTAACATCTGGAGAATTACCTTCATCAATTAATAAAAGGAGTTCATTTTTAATGGATAGGGAGCTCTAACATTCAAGGCTGATTTACCACAGAAATGAAACTACCTTTTTTCCAGACTCTGCTGGTAGGTTCACAGGCCTTGACAATAGATGGAAGATTGGACTAGCCTGAGTGAATTTATGGAATGCTGTCCTGTGGGCTGCTGATTCAGTAGGAATTCTAACTATTTAGTTGCTACTGGTGTGCAAAAAGATCTACTTGGAGAGAGGCAGTCTTATTGATTATACGAGTCAGGTAGATTTATTTCATAATAGTCTATCAAATTGGTATTTTTTTCTCCACAGGGGAAGTATGCATCTGTGGTTTCACATAATTGTAAATGCTATAACACATGTATGCTCCCTCTGCAAATTCTGTATTAACCCTTTGACTGTAAATCAACATCAAATTGTTCACATAACTTGCTCTGAATTTCTGTAATATCCAACCACATTTATGATGAGATTTTACTCAACCAAAAATATTTGGCTATTGATAATCATAATATAACTTTCTAGGGAATATAACATTTCTTACTAATAGACATGGAACCTGAGATTATACAAAGGGCCTGGGAGACTGATACAGTGTTCTTCCTATATCAGAGTAAAGCAACCTTTGGAGGCTACACTCTGCCTTTTATTGGAATATTGACTATTGCCAACAACTGCAGACCAAGAGTTCTTCATTACCTTTGACAGAACACGAAAAATACAGATCAAAACTAAAAATAAAGTCACCTCTTCCATGGCTGAGAAAATTTTATTTCCAACCCAATTACAGAGGATTAAACTTGTCAGGAGGCTGGATGCCTAGCATAGCAAAAGGGAAAATTAAACACTTAGGGAACAGCCTTGTTTTATTTATTTTTTACATAGTTACCAAACTAAACTGTGTTTCAAAGAAAAAAGTTCCCAGAAGGATTTTACATCAAGGAAACGAGTGCCAGGTATATTTTCACTGCAGCTAGCTACTGCCTGGTAAAAGTAATCTACAGTGCAAGTTGTGGAACGATAATTATGACATAAAAGTCTTTTTCAGTAACATTTTCTAAGCCTTTTATGAATGCTTGGCCACACCCTTTTTAGTAATGCTTTATTTCAGATGATTCAACCAATTTCAGTGGGTCTGGTTATGAAATCAGATACTAACAATGTGAGTGGGACATACATCAGAGGAGTTGTTTGGTGGGTCACAAGTTGTTTTTTTTCCCCCACAAGTGCACAACTGGGGATATAAAGGCCATAAGCAAGTGGTGTTATCCTCATTTTATATGAGGAATGGATAGGAACTAGATAGGAAATAGATCCACTTCAGAACAGCGTTGGGGCTGGTGTCAGCTGCAGACAGAATGCAGGGATTCATGTCTTAGTCTTGAGCCATAACGGTGCTTCTTTCAACAGTCTGTAACCAGTCAGCGTATTTGGTTAGAGATACTATTGTTGAAGCTTTTGCCATTTTGCAATAACCTGTGTGATAGAACAATCAACAAGGCACTGTTTATGCTCCGAAGTTCTGTGGCATCACTGCAACAAGTCGTCTACTGATGGAGCATGGTGGGAAACAGGACGGCACAGCAAGAACTGCAAGAGAAGGAAGAGGTAGATTTGGGGTGGATGTTAAACAATGTGTTTTATTTCCTCTACAACATCCCACAGAGACCTCTGAAGTGCGAGTTACCTTAGGGCAGCCTTTTGAAGGAAACGAGCGCCAGGTATATTTTCACTGCAGCTAGCTACTGCCTGGTAAAAGTAATCTACAGTGCAAGTTGTGGAACGATAATTATGACATAAAAGTCTTTTTCAGTAACATTTTCTAAGCCTTTTATGAATGCTTGGCCACACCCTTTTTAGTAATGCTTTATTTCAGATGATTCAACCAATTTCAGTGGGTCTGGTTATGAAATCAGATACTAACAATGTGAGTGGGACATACATCAGAGGAGTTGTTTGGTGGGTCACAAGTTGTTTTTTTTCCCCCACAAGTGCACAACTGGGGATATAAAGGCCATAAGCAAGTGGTGTTATCCTCATTTTATATGAGGAATGGATAGGAACTAGATAGGAAATAGATCCACTTCAGAACAGCGTTGGGGCTGGTGTCAGCTGCAGACAGAATGCAGGGATTCATGTCTTAGTCTTGAGCCATAACGGTGCTTCTTTCAACAGTCTGTAACCAGTCAGCGTATTTGGTTAGAGATACTATTGTTGAAGCTTTTGCCATTTTGCAATAACCTGTGTGATAGAACAATCAACAAGGCACTGTTTATGCTCCGAAGTTCTGTGGCATCACTGCAACAAGTCGTCTACTGATGGAGCATGGTGGGAAACAGGACGGCACAGCAAGAACTGCAAGAGAAGGAAGAGGTAGATTTGGGGCGGATGTTAAACAATGTGTTTTATTTCCTCTACAACATCCCACAGAGACCTCTGAAGTGCGAGTTACCTTAGGGCAGCCTTTTGACGGACTCTGCAGGGGCATGTTTCAGCCCCGTAGCACTCCGTGGTGCTACTACTCCTCTGGAAGTGCATTGCTTGATGTGAACCTGGTTTGCCAGAATGACTCCTTCATAATTTTGATGAAAATCAGGAGTGATTTCATTGCTGTCAGTTACATCATACTTATTTCAAAATAATTAAAAGTGAGAATAGAATTAGACCTACTTGTCTAGCAATGTCTAAAATAGAGGATGTACCTATAAAAGTCATTAGTCATCAACAGAAAGGAAACTGTCTACTCTTTATTGTAGCTTTTGCAAACATGCCAAGGTGTGATTTAGGTGTTAGGAAGGAAACCACCATCTCTTTGCAGAATAGTTGGACAATGCTCAGCTACTGAGGGTGGAGTGAGAATAGTAGTTACAGTGAATCAGGAAAGCAGGGCAGGATTCTTATTTCTAAACTTCACCCACTTTGCTTAGACTGCCTTTAGACCTGAGCAATACAGGTATATTTATTTGAATATTCCTGCTCTTACCCTTAAATTGGCTTGTTGAAACCAAACTTTTTTTTAAGTATAACTGTCAAATATCACTATTTTAAGATAGGACGAGAGGAAATGGCCTCAAGTTGCACCAGGGGAGGTTTAGATTGGACACGAGGAAAAATTTCTTTACTGAAAGAGTGGTGAAACATTGGAACAGGCTGCCCAGGGAAGTGGTTGAGTCCCCATCCCTGGAGGTATTTAAAAGACGTGTAGATGAGGCACTTAGGGACATGGTTTAGTGGGCATGGTGGTGTTGGGTTGACGGTTGGACTCGATGATCTTAGAGGTCTTTTCCAACCTTTACGATTCTGTAATGCTTTGGACTGAAGTAATAATACATTTAACACTTGCATTCTATATTTTGCATACTAAAGAAAATTTCATGCTTGTTAAGATTTAAAAATGCTGAACAACAGTTGCAAGTTGTGTTATATAGTTTATCATCTTAAAAACCAGGAATTACAAATTAGTAATTACTAAAAAGTGTTAAATCTCCCTGGACAACATTTTTAGTTGATGTGGTTGAGCAGATTCCAGTATGTTTTATAATTATAGAATTTACATCAACTAATTCTTCATTCCCTGTGTACATAAGTAAGTGGAAATTTTGAGGACACATAAAATAGACTAAAAGTTAAAGGTCTCTAAAAAGAGCATCTCTTCCCATTTCTGGATAATGAATACCAAATTAAGCTTTAAAACAGGGGTCTAAAACTGTCACTTTTCCTTTACAGGCATGGCAAGTCCTGAATAAAAAATGGACAGGCACTTGCTGCCTATTGCAGCTCTGCTTTTGTAATAGGCACCACTTTAGTGGCACTACCAAAGCAGCGGGTGGGACGTCTGTTTTCTAGTTTTCTTGGCAGCAGCCATGATGAAGGCTCAATGTTTCAGGAATCCATCAGAAATAATCAGACCTGAGCAGCCTCAAAGATTTCTCCATTCTGTTAATTATATCGATACTGCTGGGAGCCCAGGTTTTGCCCATAACATAGTGTTGATTAAAACACAAATCCCTGTGTAGCTAACTTTGCCATAGGGCTAGAAAAGTGCCAGGTCCCCATATACCTGTCTTAATTTATGTGAATTGCTGCTTTAGGAGCAGAAAAAAAGTAGTTGTAAAACTACTATGGCATCTTGATGGCTATTTTCCTGTTGAATTGTCCCTAGTTTAAAAAGAGTATTTCACCTTAAGAACCAGTTTCTTTAAATGTGACTTTAATTCCAGAGTGTTTTCATACTATGTAAAGTGGAGTTCAGAGATTACTTTAGTACCCCAAACTGAAGAAATTAAATGGAATTTAAGACATTTACTTAAAAAGAAACAAGGTCTGATGTCCATATGTCTATACCACATTTCTAGCCTCAGCAATTTGAAACAACTGAAAGATTAAATCTCACTGCAAGACATTAGGTTCGAAATGGGAAGCCTAACCATAGTTGAGAAACACAATTAAATATTCTATTTTAAAATATTTCTGGTGTCTGGGCTACAAAACGGGGTGAGCTACTTTTTGTCTTTTATTACTGTTTTTCCACTAGCTGTTTTATGTTGGCAATACTACTACTGAAAAAGACCTACTACCTGCATTTCACTTGAATTTGCATTTCTGTTAAGTGATGTAGTTGTTAGTACTTATTATTATTCTGAACTAGCGCCTATAGACTTCGCTCACAGAAAATAAGATTATCTTTACCAGGCACAATATGAATGCGTACCAGAGAGTCCCTCATCTAAAGAGCTCACAATATGCTTGATTCCATCTTCAGCCCCCTATTTTTTTTTCCTGATCGATAGGGCTTTCTCGTATATTTCCATAATTCTTCTGTCGTCCAAAAGAGACACGCCTGTTACCATCTGTAAATTCTTTGTCACTACTTTCCACAGGTTGTTGACCTAATGGGACCTACTCCTGGTCACTTGCTGTTAATCTCGTTTGAGATTCTCAGCGTGGAACTGGTGCCACTTGCCTTTTTTTGGTCGGTCTTCCTCCTTGACTGTTTTGAACGCCAACGTGGCAGTGCGAACTGAGCTTCCAGGGCGGCACAAGCCGTGCAAAGCGTGGCACGGTTCATCGGGAACAGGGCGGCGTGCCGGTGCCCCTTGTCACCTCCGGCGTTTCGCGGGTCCCGGTTTCCCCAGCCGGGAGGCGGAGGGCTCGGGGAGGCTGGGGAAGTGAAGCCCGGAGCCCTGGGAAGAGGCAGGGGTCGGTCGAGTCACCGCTGCGGAGGCAGCTGCCCCGAGCCCCAGCGGCGGCACCCCGCCCCGGGGGGGGGGTCTGCAGCGACCCCGGGGCGGGGGGCGGGAGGGCG
>NW_008795909.1:12511839-12512039 GCF_000699145.1 Aptenodytes forsteri
CGGGAAAGGCCCCCCGCCAGTTCCTTGGGGGGACGACGACGCACCCACCTCCTCCTCCATCTCCTCACGCCATCGCCGCCTTCCTCGTCCTGCTCTGGCGATGCCCCGGGGAGGGGGAGGCATGGGGTACCTCACCATCGGAGCTTTGGGCCGCCAAGGTCGGTCTAACGCGAGTCGGAGGGAGGCGGGCGGGACCCACC
>NW_008795909.1:12512158-12536447 GCF_000699145.1 Aptenodytes forsteri
CTTGTCGGGGCTCAACAGCCGTTTTGTTTATTTACTTTTTAAAGAGCTTTTACATTTATTTGGGGACAAATTTTACACCAGTGTCACTTAGGAAGGGCCGAAGTCCCAGGTGCCTGTTGACTCCTTTGAAAACCGTGATTGTTATTACAAATAAGTTAATTCCCCCAGCTGCTTGTTTGGCTTGGCGAGTAAGAGAGCGGCTCCGCCGGTCTCTGGTTTTCAGCCCTTCCCTCCGCTCAGCACAGCCTAGACCTTGGGGGGAGGAGGTGGTGGAGGTTTGTAGGCGAAAGGAAAGTGGAAAAACAAACACCGAGCGTAATGACTTACACTTGTGAAGTCAGTCCCAGCAGACTCTGAATAGGCTGTGAAACAGAGACAATATTAATATAGCATGGCACGGATCGTTGCCTGAACTTAAATAGTTAATGCTGGTGAAGGCCCGTGTAGGTGAAAATGCTGTAAGGTTGGTTGTGGCTGGCTCCGAGGTCGTGTTGCAGTGCCAATGTTTTACCAGTTATCTTAGTGATGTGGTTGGCGGTGACCAGAATTTGTGATTTACTACGGAACCATGTACGTTAATGCAAGAAATCTAACTTTGGTAGTTGATATCTTTATTTTTCTATATAGTTCTTCAATCTTGTGAATGTGTAAACATTCATTATTATCTTTTCCATGTGTGCATGCATACATTAATATAACTTATAGTTAAATGTTATCCTTTAGTATCTTGTGTGCTACATTTTTGTAGAGAAAGGGCAGAGAAAATTCCTTCATTCTCAAACACTTGTTATAGAATTAATTTGGTTACACACCCAATTCTGTAGCATGTACAGAGGTCTGCCAAGTGCAGCAAGTTACGAGATGGATGCTATATCTGTACAGAATTTTAATTCAGAGTAGATGAAGCCATGGGATTTGGAAACAGAGTTAAAATACTTACTGCAGAATAATAAGTTTTGTAGAGCGTAGGCAGGGGAGTGTGTGAAACGGAGCTGCCCCAGTGTACAAGAAGTAAGGGAGTGCACAGCAATATCTTTGGCTTGTCATTTAGTGGGTTTAGCCCTTCTATTTAAAATTTTTATACATACGACTTGCTACCTGTTCTCAGTAAATATTTATTACCCAGTTTTAGTAAACAAAATACCATATTGTTTTGAACAGAAATCTCTCTCAATTTCCCATCAGAACCATGCATATCGGTTAGCAATGTGGCAAGGCCTCGTGACCTGTGAAGACACTGTAACATTCAGTATCGTTCCCTGCACGTTTTCTCAGACGTCCGCTCTGTTTTGAGTAGTGCATGTCTTGTCAGGACCGCTTTTGTGTAGACAGTTGTTCTGGCATGAGTCCAAGTTGTGGGAGTCTTATGTGCGCATGATTTGGAGGTGTATTATGTGGAGTTGCTTCCAGCAAGTGGCCAGTGAGACCACATGTCCTTAAACAAAAATCTGTTTTGTTTTGCTGTTCGTGAACTGAAGTGGGTGATACCTTTTATAGGAGTTTATATGTAATGTCTTAATATCGACTCAGGAGCTAGCTTTTCCTGTGCTAAATCTTTTGTATTAGGTGCTAAAGAAAATTAACCTGACCTCTTAAATTCTGCTTGTGCTAGAGTTTTATTTGTATGTTTTCAGTATTTTAGGTTTTTGAACAATCTCTTTTGACGAAACAATTTTTCTGAGTATTTTTTGTGAAAGCATCTAATCACTGCTACAAATGCTGTGATAAATGCTTTTAGAATCCTTTTGGAGTGCTTTGTGTGTGTGTGTATTATATTGCAGACACCTTATACTCAGTTGATGTGCATTTTGAGAGGTAATTTGTTAAGAGTTGCCATTTTTTTTCTGTGTAATATGTAGGGAAACTGGCAAATGATGTGCTTAGTGGAACATTAGAAGACTTGGGGTGGTATAAATCATATTATTGATTTATTTTGTTTAAATAAATTAGTCTAAATGTTTAATTTAATCAGTCCCTTCGTGTTATTTATTTGTTTATTAAATCTTGGGGATAAAAGCATTGCAAGGTCACACAGGTTTTACAGATAAATTCTGGTACTTATATAGGTAAATCTAGTACTTTATAGATAAATTCTGATGTGTGACTTGGAAAAAGCCTGAGCAGAGCAGCACTACATTGGAATAAAAGGTGGAAACAGATGAAAATACTTGAATGTGCTGGACAAAGAAAACTGTTGAAATTTTCATGTTTGCATCTATACTTATTGGCTGAAAAAACTGTTATCTCCACATATCTAATATTTTCTAGGTTTTATAAAAGTCCCTTTGATTTTTTTACCAAATTGTGCCTTTCAACTTGTGAGGGCATGTTGCAGATTTCAATTGTCCGAGTCACATGAAATCTGGAATAAACAAATGGCTATGGTCTTGCACAAGTCTCTAAGAGCACGTAGAACTACTGTAGTGTAGTAGGTAAATAATTGGAAAATAAAGGACTCAGTAAATACGCTCCAGTAATCTGTGATAACAAACACCTCGTGCTTTGCTTTTGACTATAATAGCTGCAAAGTAACTGTTCTGAAATAAATAGTTATATAGCATGTAACTGGGGTGGCCTCCATCCCCAAATGTAACATAGATGTAAAAACAAACAAATTTCCCATCTAGTGTCAGCCAGGGTTGAACATGAAGTGATATGCTGTCAATTATGGAAATGTAAACAATTATTAACTTGCAGGTGCTCAACACTGTACAGAATCCAGCTGAAGTGGTTAGCATGGTAATGGATCAGGCTGTTAATATCTAAACACAAGGGCATATGTACGTGCATATTTATTTACTACTTCCTAATCATGTGCTGATGAGTAGTCTAAGGATTTCAAATCTGAGTAAGCACGCTGCCATAGGTGTATGAGTTACTTCAAAGTAGTATGTGTCTTACACAGACCACTGCTGAGGGTGGTACTTGAAGGCATGGCCAGTAGTGAAACCCAGCAGTCACCTCCCAAAAAATTGTTTAGACTGGGCAAGAAGCAGATGCTTTATGTTCTTTACAATAAAAGAGCGTTTTTTTGCTTTTCATGTTAAGTCATTATATATACAAACAGAAAACCATGACATTATGTGACTAGAGAGGTGCCCTGTACTGGTACTGATTGCCCCCCCCCCCCCCCCCCCGGTGTAATCAATGTGTGGTACAACTTGTATTCAAAAAGGTTTACTGGCTTTTATACTACTGAAGCTTGCATAAACTTGGAAAGTTGGCAGGAGTTATCTGGGCTTGTGTGGTTTCTGTAGAGCAGGAACAGCTGCTCTGCTGGTATTCTCTCTCAAACATTTTAGTTGTTAAATAGAAGTACAGCTTTCATTAGTTTAGTTTAAACACTTCAACATTTTTCCAAAATAAATTGTTGGGATTATAACTAGGAGAAGAGTATGTCCATTACACTATACTGTATCAGGAATTCTACTGATTTTAAGTATTACAGTGTGTCCAGCTAGTGTTCCCTCAGAAGGTTCTGTCTGGACCATCACCTTTGTCTTGAAGACAACAACCAGCTATTTGGACAGTGCGTGTTTTGTGGGTGGCTGACTGCTTCTGCTTGTATATGGCCTTAACTTGTATATAAGCCTTAAAATACTTTGCCTACAGAAATAGATGCTGTCAAAATTAGTGTTTGTTGATGCTCCACAGATAAGTAATTAATATCCTAGAAAAAATTCTCTCAAGCAAGTCGATTACCGTGTGGAGGGGTGATCTTGCAAACTTTCCCATGTAGGTTTGGGTTCTGACTGTGCTTAGCAATTGCAGGTGAAAAGCTGTAAAGACTGAAAAGAAGATAATTTTAGGACAATATACCTTTTTGTCTGCCATTCAAATCTGTTAAATAACCAAGAAAAAAAAATGCAAAACCAACTTGACAAACTTCAATGACTTATTAAACTATGCAGTAATCCTGAACGAAATAATCATGATTATTAAGATAGTAGGCTGAAAGGATCATAATTTTACTGTTAAGGAGAAAATGTGACACCTTGCCAGGCAGATAAAATTTTGAACCTGCTACCATTCCGTGACAGTGATGATTCTGATAAAGGGGAAAATGGGTTGTGTTTGTCTCAACTGTGCTGGTATTCCTCTTGGTTTTAATTTATTCTTGATGTATTTTTGTTGAGGATAAACCCCTTTATCATGAGGGAGGCAGGAATATGTTGAAAGGAAGAGAAGAATATGAAAAAATGTGGCAGCGGCTGCACTAATTTTACACTGGGCATGCATGCTGTATTTCTTTTTTCTTTTTTCTGAGTCTGCCATTACCATGAAAAAGACTTAATTTAAGTGCTAGTTTCAGAAAAGTCCTCTTTTTTGTTTAATAATTTGTCCCATAAATTGCTTTAGCTTTGTATTGACCTTCTAATATTCTTTACAGAAATAGCACATAGTTATTTCTGGAAATAGTTTTCCCCTAAATAAAATCTAGATTAAAAAAATCATAGATAAAATCTTAGCTTTTGTCATTGTTACACCTCTTGAATAACAACTTAGTGCTTGCCTTCAAAGTCAGAAGCTTGAGGAGGATAGAGTTAAATTAATCTCAGAAATTGCTAGCTGTATGAGTCACTAAATTGGGAACATAAATACTCATAATCTTTGGAAAGAACCTCTCAACATTGTTTTGCTGCATAGTGTCAACTGCAAAACACAATACAGTATGTTTAGCTTAAAAGTAGTTTGATTTCAAATGCAAATACTAGTTTATGAAAAAAAAATCAGATAACTTTTTGCCCCTTTTTGCTTGTCAAACTGACTAAAGGCTAGCACTAAGTCTGCAGTAGAAGCTAGATTATTATACTGTTGTGTTTTGTTTGCTTGCTTTGCTGAAAAGAAATAAAAACTTGGAGAGGGGGAAAAGGATAGAGAAACGGCCAGTGCTGGAGAATTCTTCCTGCACACTGATAGAATGGATAGGTTGTTTTGTTTACTGTCTGGTGCTGAAGCCAGATACTTGAAATAGGAACATCTGGATCTTTTAGTCCAGAGAGAAACAGATTTGTCTCAGAATGACATGTAATTATAACATCAGTGACAAAAAATTCCTTGATATCTATTTACATTGAATAGAATATAGTACTTAGTGTTCTCTGTATTCTGCTTAAACAGTGTATTTAATTTTGTGTGTGCACCTTCTCCATTTTAAACCTTCCGTATAAAATATTCTGTTCAGGTCTTTGCTAGTGTTTCATAATGTTAGATTTTTTCCTAATCAGATAAGAGAGATTTAGTTGAGTGTTATTACTAAGACACAGAGTACTGAAACATTAAATTCCTCTTTTTTTTTTTTTAATTGATATGGTAATCAACTGCCATCTCTAAAAGTGACAATAAAGCTCACAAACATTTGCTATTTCCCCCTACACTGTGAAAGTTTCTGAGCTGAAACCACTAAAAGACTCAAAGCTCCTGATAACTTTGCAGATTGGACAGTGCAGGTGAGTCTTTGCTCTTCTATTCTTTATCACAGTGATGTACAATATTATATAATGTGCTGATACGGAGGATAGACTAAACCAGCAGTCTGAATTCTTTCATAACTCTTATTTTTCACAGCAATAACCAGCTCAGGAAAATCTGTGTTTGTATTTTGGGAATAAAACGTGTGCATGTACCTGCTTGTGGTTCCCCTGATGCTGGTGTCTTACTATATAAACATATTTAAACAGTTCTGAAAGATGTCCGAGTTGTAACCACATCCTCTCTTCGATGCTGGTAAGCTTCTCCATGTGCTTTCATGAAGGTGATGTGAGATGAATTGTGATTTAATTGGTTGTCTTCCTGTTCTTTTGGTATTTTTTAGGAAAAAGAGCTAAGTCTTGGTAAACTAAAGGGCCGGTCCTGTTGAGAACAGTGTCTCATAGTAGGCTGTATTTCTCTAGCATAGAACACTATTCCATGTCAGTGCTCTGGCTTCAGCCTGGTACGAACTTGTATTTATTTATTTATTTAACTGTTGTCTTTTACCTGTTAATCTACTTTGTGGTGAGAATAAATAAAACATTCATGCTATTTCAAAAATAAACATTGTCTTTTATATATGGCTGCATAGACTATCTCACTGTCTATAGCAAGTGTGTGCATATGGGGAGGGAGCCAAACGATACTTGCTGTGAGACAGAATCATTATATTATTTTAAAGCTTCTTCTCTATCATCTTGGAGAGTTCTGATGGAATCACCAAATACGGAGTGAGAAGTTATGTGCAGTGCCTGTGGTTCTCTGAACTACTTCCTCCAAATATCTTTGTATATACGCTTGTGTAAAGTACCTATATAAAACTTATCTGCACTTCCTAAGAGGACAGCAGGTGACTATTTTTAATGAGGTGCCTCAAGGACAGGAATAAAAACCCTTTCAAAAATATGTATTTAAAAAGGTCCTCCAAAACCTCATTCTTTAGTGCATCAGGTGCATTTTTAAAGACTTCAAGAAGGTAAGTAATGGTATGTCACGTGTTCTTTGAGGTCAAAACTTACTTGAAATAACCATAGTGTGTGTGGAACAAAGTTTATGGTATGCTAGGCTTGGATTGAAGTGATTATGCAGTGTGAAACTTATCAGCACTGCCTGCTACTTGGAGTTGTAGTCAGGAGAAATATTCTTCAAGAGCTTCTTGAGTTTTCACTCTGATTTTACTGAAGTATGCTTTAGTGGTATAAAGATGTTTGAAAACTGCAGTACCTGAAAACCTCAGAAAAACAATTTACATAAAAGATTGGTTTTTGTATTTGTTGTTATGCAGTTAAATAATGAAGTTCATTTTAAAGTTTAAATCTGCCCTTCAACAAGCTATTTGCCTAAGGCAGTTGCTGGTTAGGAGCTAAGTGCTATCAAGATGCGAGATACTATGTGCTTGCTAACTTTGTGTGTGAAATGCAACTTTTCAGAAAACAATACAAGAGTAAATGTGTTTGTTCACTAGAAATTACAGGCTTCTGTGCAGCTAGTAAGGAAATGGAAAATTGGCTCTTTAAAATTAAAGGTGTTATGATGCATGCTTGCTAATCAGTAATCTATTGTTCAGGTTTTGTGAGCATAAAGACTTCTGCTTGAGAGAATGATGGTGTGTAACACTCCTAATTTTTTTCTTTGTAGTAGATGCGCATTACTGTAGTGATGCTACTGCCTTCTTTTTCATTAAAAGGAGTAATAGTTTCTGCATTGAGCAGTCTTAGGGTTCAGTAAAACTTTTTTCACAGTTCTCTTATCAGCCAAGTATAACAAGATACTATTTCAACAATGCAAAGCATTTTGGTGAAGGTAAGGAGCTGTGGGAACATGTTTTATCTGAAGATATTGGTTATTTTTACTTTAACTGTAGTGAACAGCTGTTGAATGATACGTTATTTTTTAACTACCGCTGCTGTGAATATCTTACTTGTCTAGAGATACAAATAGAGAGTGGAGGGAAAGGCAAAAAAGATTTTTAGCCCGAGGATCGAAGTGTATCTACGCTTTGTAACACAAGCAAAAAAAAAAAAGAGAGAGAAAATGGGCTTTGTGTAGGGAATAGTGATTTTAAAAAGATTGGCTACTATTTTCCCCATTCTGCTAGATATAAATCACAGGCTGGTTTGAGCCCATGGGGTGTTGTGGCTTCAACATTTCTCTTGAACCTTCTCATTTTTTCTGTTCAAATGATCCTATAATGCTGTTCTGTGCAGGTGTTCAGAGGCTTGAGTGCTGTGCTATACTAGATCCTTTTTTCCCCCTTTATTTTTGTCCATTTAAGGGCAGTTGCAGAACTTTCAGAATTAAATCTAAATGTAAATGAATAAAATACACTTAAATATAACACACTTTACAGTTCTTGAGCTGGTTGCTTACCGCTGCTAGGCTTTTCGCTGCCATTATGGGGGTGTAACAATCTACTCTAAGGCAGATGGACTGATAATGCATCAGATAATCAAAGGTAATGATTTTAATGGAAGCATGAAAATGAGTTTCTTTGTAGAGATAACTTAAGAGTTACCTCTACAAAGAGCATTGTGGGGTGCATGCTTCTTTCTGGGTACTCTAGTATTAAATAATCTATACTCGGTCATAGAAGACAAAATATGCTAAATTTCCGATGTCTCTTCAAAACAAGCAAGGATGTTTCTTCAAGGCTGTTCCCTCAGTAAGATAGTGACAGTAGTGTTAAACATAGCTGCTATAAATAAAGTCTTTGACATTGTTTTCCTATGTTTTTGTTCTGGAATTGCCTTTTGCCCACTTCCTCCTATTACAGCACAGCACGATCTCTAGGACAACACCTAATTAAAGTGCATGTTCCTTATCTGGAACAGTCAAGGTTCAGTGTACAAACAGAGGATGAAGAACAGAATACGTCTGAAGCAGAGTCTCTTAAATTAATATTCATTGACTTGCCTTGGCATCTGGCTTCAAGTTATTAAGAGGGAAGATGATAGATTTATTTTCCTCCTTCAAGTTTCATCATGTATAGTGCCTATGCCATAAAGTTCAAGTCCAAACAGGAGGTGGATGGTGATACAGGAAGAGGCACCTGTGAATAGCATATTTTTTCTGAACATTGTTCCTTTGCTTCTTGAATTGCATTTAATTTTCTAAGATGTTATTATTACTGGAGGCTGATTTCTGGGGATAGTGTTAGTATTCTGGTTGAATAAATCCTAAAACGGTGTACTAAAAACAAAATTTTACTTTGCCAGTTTTAGCTTTAATTTTGTGTGGTTCGCTTTGAATATAAACAATATTTTTGGAGAGTGTAAGCCTTACAATAACTTTTCTTTCTACAACAGAACAATTCAGTTGTATTTTAGACCTCCTGAAGCAGTTGGTGTTCACTAGAAATACTTCCACAAAATATTCTTAATGCTTGAAAAAAGATATCCCCTTCTACATCTTAAAATAGAAAAGTTTTTATTTTAAAAATAGTTATTTGTTCTGAAGAAAGAGTCTAAGAGCAGTCTGTGGCACAACAATGAGTCAGGATAGAATCTGCAGGCTGAGAATTTTTCATTGAAATGACTTTCAAGTAAGGGAAGTAGTGGTAATATTTGGTATCCACAGCGTTGGAAAGTGTAGATGGATACCAATTTTCCATTTGTCATTTAGAAACTAAAAAAATTCTGGTATCTTGACAAGGCCATAAAACTTCTCAGTGATGTGGGGATCTGCTGTTAATTACCTGTTGCTCCTGGTAAAGAGTGAACTAGGACCTGTGTAGGCCTGTTGTCAGGAATATGATGACAAAAGAGTATCCCCTGATGATTTTCCAGAAGCTTGTCTGACTCATTGCTGTCCAGCCTCTGAAGTGTGAATGAGAAGTGCTGCTGGATGGCAATACTGAACGGACACTTGGTCTCAAAACTTTTAACAATCTCCTCCATCTCAAAAGACAGTAAGGATGGAGGAGTATGACTTGAAAGAAACTGGCTGGTATAGACAAAGTAATTCAAGATGCTAGGAGTTTATGCTACAGCAGACAGGGCTTACATGGTGGGTATTGCTGGAGCATTGTTCATTCTTTGGCGTGGGTGGAAAGTTAGAGGGATGCTTTGCACTGCCTGTTCCCATCTTGAGGAAGTATGCTCTTGGCTGCTGCAGTGCAGAGGACGGGAGAGGGCCAGGCAGGCATGGTGGTGTTTCCCGTCCCCCTTATGTCAGTGGTAGCTGAGGAAGGATGCTTGTCCACCATTGTATCAGCTGGCTGTTATGCCTCTCTCCTCCACATGTGTAAGTGAAGAGTGCCTTTGTTTAGTTAGTTGGTGACTTGCCAGATCTCTCATATTATTGGAAACAGAGCAGTGGAGGCTGCAAGAGCATGACTGTGTGTCTTGAAAGAATATGACTCTTGGTATCCAAAAAGCCTGCTGTCTTATCCAGCATATAGATACCTTTCTGAAGTTGTGGTGGATGAGATCTTGCTATCAGAATGAATAAATGCTGGCCTCTTGATGCCCTCCTTTTATGTTACAGAAAACACCAGAAGCGGATTTTTGTAAGATCCTGAGGCTGTTGAGGGGAAGGAGTACAATGTGTTACTGACATTTTCAGATATTAGACTGTGAATGTGAGGGAGCTGAGAAGTTTGACAAGATGTATTCCTCTCTGTATTACTTTATGTGTTTTTCTTTGCGGAACATGTGAGAACATAAATTGGGTTTATGTCATATTTCATTTATTTTCTGTTAGATATATGTCAACCTTTATCATCAATTGCTCATAGAAGTTTGTAACACAGTAACTTTTATCACTTGTTCTGTTCTGTGCTTTTACTCTAGTTTCAGTGTGGAAGTCTCAATGCAGAGGTATGTATGGAGTGTTTGCTTAGATGTTTCCAAGGGTGGGGAGGGGAGTGCTGAAAACATTTTTTTATTGGTCATGCATTGAACACTTGTACTGCTGTAGTACTAGTTCACAAGTGAACAGTAGAAGTTAGTTGTTTGTTTGTTTGTTTTCTGGAATGGCAACCTTGTGCTTTTGTAATTTAAATATTTCAGCTTCCAGAATTAATGGACTGCTTTTAACCTTCCCTTGAACCTTTGATCTTACTAGTACTAGTGAGTGTAAGAGGAGGTAAAACTCTTGTTGGCATAACTTGCATGATCATTGAAGCATCTGGGCTTTCCCAATGTAGAGTAGAAATTCCTTACCAAAAGAAAAGTTTTAGTTAGCCCTGTCAGGAAATAGCTTGCTGAAAGAGGGGAACTTTGCAGAAGACATTTAAGTATGGACTCTTGCATTGTTGCTTCAAAATATATTTAAGAACAACTCCCCGCTTCCTGCACTATTATAGACTAGAGAGGCAAGTAATAATTTAACTTTCAACACCTGCTGCTGCTGAGCCACTTCTAGAATTACTAGGTTTTTGGGTGGGTTTGTGTTTTGGTTTTTGTTTTCCTTGTTGTTGTTGGTTTGGTTTGTTTTTTTTTTTTACTTTTGATTTTTTTTCAAAGTGATCCAACTTCAGAATCAGGAGTAAATTTGAGGTCAGGCACTGACGCAAAAAGAGGTCAGATGTCTAACAGTCTCTGTTCCTGTCCTCACAGAGGTGAGGCTTTTGTTTTTCTCCCTTTCAGAATAGTTTTCTGGATCTTTAAAACAAGATTTCAAGAAACAAATTTGCTCAGAAACACTGTGCAGAATTTTTATCCCTTTCTATTATGAGGGATGTAAAAAAATGCAAAATTAAGGACCTGTTCTTGTGAGTCCATTCTGTTTTCTCTGGAATGGCAGTGCTGCATGCTCTGTTCACAGCAAAGGGCAGTCAAAAAGAAGAAATTAATTCCAGTCAGGACCAAATTTTGGTTGACTTCTGTCCGATGAACATGCTTGCTAGGGCTATTTATCTACTCCTGCATGGACAAAATTTTGAAACAAAGATCAGCATTCTCTTCAAAGTACTTGTTTTGTGAAGATTGGCCTAATCTGCCTGCCACTGATGGGACACGTGCATTGTGCTCAACTTCTTGTGCTCTCCATGACTGTCAAGTCAGATTTTGACCCAGGTTTCACACAGGTTAAACCAGCTTTTTAATGGTTCTTTATACCTGCTTGCAAAAAGCAAGGGATTATTATCTTGACAAGTGCAGCCTATTTTCTGGTTATGTTCTAGTAGATATTAATTAATATACAATTGAACCTGTTCTCCATTAATCAATTAGGTCTTTGTGCTGATCGTAATAGAAACGAGGTGTCAAATCAAGTCAAAGATGACTTTGATGGCAAAAAAATTTTTTTTCCTCCCTCTCTTTTAAAAGAAAGGAAAACAAAAAAGCTACAGTTGTAAGAAGTTCCATGTTAACATTGTGGATCCTGTTACCAAAAAACAATAGTGTTTCATGGTGAAATTAACTTGCCTTATCTAGAAACTTCATTTGTTCTTAGCATGCAAGTCTTTTACTTGAAGCACCTTTGGCCCTATAGACCTTTTGGAAGCGTTGTAACTTGGGAATTGCTATTGCCAGCATTTGAGTATGTCTGTGCTGGTTTTGAGAGTGACTTCAGCCATGAATGAATTGTTATTTTCTGCAAATCAGCAAAGTATGATCTTAAGTTATTAAAATATGCTAAAAAGCTTCTGTAAATCTTTACATATCAGAAATTGAAATTTTCTTCCCAGTGTTGTGTGGATCATTCCATGGCAACACTAGCTGTGACTGCTGCTCTGAATTAACATAACTGACACTATGCATAGCCCTGGATACAGGCTTGCTGACATCAACTCTTTTGGCATGTATTCAGAAAAGTAAACAAAAGACAATCGGTGTTGAGTTTGGCATAACTAGCAAGTTCACAAAACTGCCAAATCCTTCTCAATGTATTCGTCCAATTAATCCCATTGATTTAGGACATTTACTTAAGTAAGTAAAACATACTGTATTTGGTCTTAAAAGTTCTTGTCTTAAAGTTTTGGTTTTCTAGTGAATTGGTAAACGCATTCTTCACTTCTGTTGCATTTTTCATAGTTTTGATGTTGTTGTTTCTTTGTAGAAAAAAAATGAATTCTGAAAGCTCAGCACTTACCATGAGTAGCCCTGCTGTGATAAACCAATGTGGCAGAGGAGGAATGGAAGAAGAAAAAGTTTGGTAAGCTTTACTTCTAATTTTCTAAGAGGTTAGTAGACAGCAATATTGGGAGATGTAGTTTTAAAATTAAGTAAAATAATTATTTGTTATAAACGTTTGCATTAATTTTGTGTTATTTAACAACAGAGAATGAAAAAGAGAAATAATTTTTTTACTTTGGTTTTGAGTTTTTAGCAGATGACCATGGGACAGGGTGTCATGGGGGATGGGAAATGGAAAAACTCCTGTTCTCTTCAACAGTGCACCAGTTGTATTCATGGAATCTTTCACATATGGCAAATGTCTTAATCTCCCAATGCTGTTGCTATGCTTGTGCGATGCTATTACTAGTACCCTTCAAGTACTATGCAGGCTTGTAGTCTCCTGAGATTCGTGCCCTGGGAGACATTACAAAGTCAATAGTTTCTACTTTTTATAAAAAAAAATGTACTCTGTTCTGGAGAAGAAAAAATATTATGCTGTTCAGTGGTAGATGTGGACAAATGCTTACACTTTAGGACAATTTTTTTGTGAAAACTGCCACTGACCATGCAATTTTTAGCACCTTCTTTGGTGTTTTCATGAATGGAACAGGGTGTTGAGAAGGCATTGAGACTATTTCAGCTGTGTTAATGAGAGCCTTTTATTGAGAGCCTGCTGATTTTTACTTGCTGTTGTTCACTAGGGTTTAGCTAGGGTTTTGTTACATTGTTTATTTACCATGTAGAAAACAACCAAATAAACTCATGACAGGAAGCATGGCACCCATTTGGACAAAAAGCTAACTTACATGGGTTTTGTAGTCTGAGAAATACTCTTGAAAAGCTAAAGAATTAAAAGAAATATTAGCAAATGAATGTTATATTTTCTGCTGGATGCTTGTCAGGAAATCGTGTAGAATCTTTTTTTGGGTTTGTTTTTATGTAGGAATAAATTAACAGCATTGTAGTACCTGGAAAGTAGGGTTTTTTTAAATGTCTCCCACTATTCTACTACTATTCCTGGAACATCCTCAAAGCTAGAAACAAAATCTTTGGATGAAGGGGTGGGATGAGGAAGACTTGTGAGCTTCTCTCCTGACTCCCAAATCTAATAAGGGGTGGGGAATTGTCACATACTGTTCCTTTGTTTGATATCTTTTATTGTTTTTTATCCTGTTTGTGGTATTGAGCAATATAATTTCATTTTCTGCATGGCATTTCTTTGTAACACTTCATGGCAATTCTTGGTAATGTTGACTGAAATGGTGAGCGAGTACAATTTATGTTGTCAAGTATTAGAGTATCATGAATAAATGGTATGATTTGTTACAAATGTGTAATTGACCTTAGGGAAAGTGGTGGAGAATAGCAGAATTTACTTGTCTACTAGTCTTTGATTTGCCTTTGGTTGTGTCTGTCCTGCTCTCCCCCCCCCCCCCCCCTCTTTTTCTTTTTTTTTTCTGCGCCGCGATTACGCTAATCAATTTCTTTGATACGCTAATCTACAATTTCTTTGACATACTTTCAGCCATACTTGCTAATATTTTTAATCATTGCATTCCTGCAATTCTTCCTTAAATTAGGCAGAGGTTAGAGCAGAGATTGTTCTCTTCTTCAGGAATTAAATACATCTTTTTATTTAATATCCTAGGATGCTTAGGAGTTCTAATTAGGACGTCAAACAGATTCCTTTTTTCAGACATTGTAAAATTACCTTGGGATTTGAGGTTAAATAAATATCCACAATTCCAAATGCTCATCTGCAGGAGCAGGCATACTCTCAAAGTCCCTCCCTTTATCTCTGTTGGTGTCAGGCCAAGTTATTCAGTGTGTCACTGAGATGTAGAGAATTGTTTCACATTGTAGGATTAGTTTAATGCAATTTACATGGCACTTGGAAATAAAGATTTCTAGTGGTATTTACACTGACTGGTTATATAGTCACCTCTGTATATGTGGATGTATACTTGATAAATATTTTCAATCAGTAAGATAAATTTTAAATTAGAATCTCACCTTGTAGACTTCGTTGGCTATGAGTAAGTGTGTGACAGCTTATAAGAGTGCTAATCAGGGACAGTAGAAACTTTGACTGACTTGTCCTGACACTGAAGTGTTTATTACTGAAAGATAAATCGATGAACACTTCAGTGGTTAAGGATATATTGAGATTTAACTCTTCTGTGGGCAGAGAATAATGTATGCTGTCATAGGTTTTGTGATATCCTTTTATATTTAAGTACCATGTATTAGGTTATAGAAGTGGTATAAAGAGCCAGGTTATCTCTTAGTGTAAATTGTGGGGCCTGTGCTGAATTACAAGGAGCTAAAAATATGTAACCCAACTTTAGTTGTGCTTTGTATCTTCTTAAATGTGTTTCAACCTGTATATCAACCAACAATATCACTTTTACTTTTGCTAGCTTCTTATTTTGTAAACCACAATCTTGATAAAAAGGGCATCATGTTTGCCATGTTTGCAATCTGCGGAATTTTACTTGGGTTTTTATTTGAGAAGCTGAATAGCAGTCTGATGCATGCCTGGTATAATGAATGCAAGATGTGGCTGACTTGAGTTCTTTACCATTTGTGACTCAGCTATTACTTCATGGGTGCAGTAAATACAATGGTGAAAATTTCATTTAGATCTATGTAGAATATATTTGAATTTTTGAAAAAATTTTTTTTTTTTTGCTTGGTACTGTGGGGTTTTGTGGGTACTAGAGCTGAATAAACATTTTTCTCAGCCTAATAAAGTGCAATGTTGCATTGCATTACTGCATCATGCATTTATTATTGTTTTTTCATTGTCTGATTCTTGAAACATATTTACGTTCTGATGGGTTCTCAGTTGTTTTATTTTCCTGCAAATGTGACTATTAGTAAGGACTGGTGTTAGTCATAGCAAGATTAGGAATGTATACTATTAAAAGTATGCAGTAACAGTGTAAACTACTCAATCAAGTCAAAAGTCTCCACAGAGCAAAAGCCCTGAGCAAGACCTTATCTAGCATCTAAACATCACTTATGATGCATGTAAAAGGCTTTGATGTTGCGTAAGGCCTTATATTCAGGCCCCCTAGAAACAGAGGGAAGAGTAGATAATTGACTGGTAGTGATTTTTACTCACAGCCAGAAGACGAAGTTCTTCATTTTTTTTTCCTTGAATAAATTATTACTAAAATGTGAACAATGGGTAGATACACTTAATATTAAGGACATTAATATTATACAACAAACTTGTGGTGGAATTATCCACATAACCTTAGTATATTGTGAAGTTTTCTCAAGTGCTGTAACTAAACTTACATGCGTTGTATGAATATTGTTGTGTACTTTGCTCAGTAAAAGCATGGTGTATTTGTTCAGGTGATAAGTGTAAATTGTTTTATCTTGTCCCATTCCTAAAAGTTGGGATCTTTTATATGTTTATACTTTCTTTATAAATAGTAAGTGATGTTTTAATGACTGCCAGTGAGTATTTTATTCTCATAAATTATCTACTGCATGGTATCCTGTTTTAAATAAAGCTGCCATAAATACTTTTATCATGATACATTTTTATATTGGGGATAGATTAGAGGATAAATTATAAAATGAAAATAAATAATAGTTCACTAAATTACTTTTCCCCCTGTTATAGAAGATGATTGTGTAACTTTATAGAAGACAAAGTGTACTAACAGTGCAGTACTAACTAGCTAGAACTTCGAAGTTCAGGGAAAGGAGTGCAAGAGGGAAGAACTCTTAATTTCAATCTCCCAAAAATGCTAGTGAGTATTGGGAATTCTATGGTTTAACTACTTTCCTGATTATGAAGAAGACATCTGAAACCTTATCTGCTTTCTGTCTCTAGAGCTAGTACCAGAAAATAAAATATTCTGATAAGATATGAAAAAGCTTCTGAAAAAAACCAACCAAAAATACAAGAAATTTAGTTCTGAAATGCAAACTTCCAATAGTAACTATCTGCTGTGTTCCCAGTTACACTGGATAGCTGTTTACAAATTCTGCCATTCTGTTTCATCAGTGTTTTGTATCTGTGTAGTTTGGTACCTCTACAAGATAAAGTTAATTGAATTCTCAAACTTGCAATGCTTCACTTGCTTCTATTGCTTTTTTGCCCACAACATACACAATCAAGATTACAGCAGCAAAAAAAATGCTAGTAGTAGTACTAGCGTGACTGCTGTAGATGTCTGATAACTAGAGGGTAACACAGCAGAGTTCATGTGTGAACCAAATTAAGCTGTTCTTGATAAGCAGAAATACTGAGAAATTTAGCTGATATTAATTGATGTTATGACCACTTACTAGCTGAGCTAGTATGGAACAGCGCTTGAACAAATAAAGGCTTGAGAGCCTTGAAATTCTAGAAGCTACTGATTTGGCAGATTCTCAGTTTCTTAATGTTGAAAATTGCAGGAAAGGAACTGAAGATAATGGAGCAAGTGGGAACTGTGTCAATTCATCTACACTTACTATGAAAGTAGCTGGCTGGCACATTGTTTTTCAAAACAAATGTTCAGGGGGATTGGAAATTTTCCAGTTTTTGTTCTTCTGTGTGGATTTATAACGTGCTTCCTTTAGGCTGAATCAAATCTTGCTAGTCACTTCTTTATCTTTTTACATAGGATTAAGTCAGGAAGTATTTCAGCTTTTTAAAACTAATAATTGAAATTTGGGGTTCTGGATCTCTTCCGTGACTGAGTTTGTGGTTCCTTGGCTTTCCATTCCTGTCTCCAAATACTGTCATGTTGCTTAGTATGCAACGTTCTCTTATTTCTGTGGCAGGGGGCATCACTTTTAGAGCAAATCTGTCTGAAAACTGCCTCTGTCATGAGGCTCTGAAGAAATAAATTTATAAATTGTAAAACTAACCAAACAAGCATTGTTATATGTGGACTCCAGTGCATTCTGACTGCCTTTGTATTTCTGACTTGACTTAAACTGAGTTTGGGGACAGAAACGTCTTCAAATCTTTTTTGTTTGTTCTTTGTCTTCGGCTGTAACAGCTTTTCGTTTCAGCTTTCCTTTCCAATCTGAGATGGAAGTATTTTTGTAATCTATAAAGGCATGTGGGTACTGGTGCTAATCTTGGCTGAGAGAGCAGTGGCGTGCAAATAACAATGTTATCTTATGTGAAAACTTTAATTTGGAATCTGGCTTTCCATCTGTCTCCAAATACTGTCATGTTGCTTAGTATGCAACGTTCTCTTATTTCTGTGGCAGTCGCCATCACTTTTAGAGCAAATCTGTCTGAAAACTGCCTCTGTCATGAGGCTCTGAAGAAATAAATTTATAAATTGTAAAACTAACCAAACAAGCATTGTTATATGTGGACTCCAGTGCATTCTGACTGCCTTTGTATTTCTGACTTGACTTAAACTGAGTTTGGGGACAGAAACGTCTTCAAATCTTTTTTGTTTGTTCTTTGTCTTCGGCTGTAACAGCTTTTCGTTTCAGCTTTCCTTTCCAATCTGAGATGGAAGTATTTTTGTAATCTATAAAGGCATGTGGGTACTGGTGCTAATCTTGGCTGAGAGAGCAGTGGCGTGCAAATAACAATGTTATCTTATGTGAAAACTTTAATTTGGAATCTCTTGTCATTTTTTGAGAGTTATGTGTTTCATCAGGGACTGGAATTGCAGTCATGTTTCTGCACTAAACTTTAATAGAAGAATAACTTGCTTTCTGATAAATTTACTGTAGAGAAATTGACAATTTGTAACTATTGTTTTTGGTGACTTTTTGGGGAAGGGAAGCTATTGAAGCTCCAGTCTGTATAGCGAGAAGGAAGACAAACTTAGATACTGAACTTAGGTACTACAAAAATGAATTGTAAAACCAGGTCCATAATTGCATACCTTGAAAGAGAAAAGCTTACTGTCATATCTTAGTGTGAATGTATCTAGGGTGCAGAGAGATTGTTAGGATCTTACTCCTAACATTGGCTGGTATGATGCATAGCACTGCTTCTTGTCATGCAGCTGTGGCTGTGCAGCCCTTCTGATGAGATTGGGTCAGCCGTCTGCCCTACATATGGCTGTGTCCTCATGCCTAAAACACAGTCCCTGCAGGAAGATGCCTCAATGTTTTCTCACAAAGTTGGAAGAGTCTACTTTTCTTGCTCATTATCAACATGAACAGTCCTTCCAGCTCAGCATTGTCTATATGAGGGCTAGATACCATACAACACCTTGCACTGCTATTTAAAGGGATATTCTAGAAAAGGGACACAGAGAGGTAGAAATGACCATCTTTCATGGCGCTGTCCTCAGGATTCTAGATGTTTATCCTGTAAATTCAATATGGTTGAGATTTCGAGGCAGGAAAGAAGGAAGTAAAACATGGAAACCCAAAGATTCAGGGATATATGGACTACTTCCTCTTGCACATCTGGCTTCTGCAATTCTTAAAACTAGACCAGGTCTAAATGGAGGAAAGTTGATGCAGCAGTGAGTTATGGTTTGTTCCCGAGCATATATTATCTATACAATCAAATATTCATTCCTTTAGTCAAGTATGTGCTGTTACCTCTGATAAGAAAACCATAAATATTTGCCAGAAACAAATATTAAGAAGTAAAAAGTTGTGTACCGTTCTGTATTCCAGAAAGAGATGTACCTTGGGTGTTTTCCACTTCCTTTTTAAATGGTCCAAGTTGTTATTAACTTCTGAGTTTTCTATTTAAAAAGGAAAAAAAACCCAACAATGGTCTTCTGTCTCTGATTTTGAGTAGGTCACCCAAGACTACACCAAGGATTTACCTTTCTCTCTTTTTTCTTCCAGTAGTTTTTTTAAAGTGGTGTGGTTATCCAGAATGTGACTTCTATATACGAAAACATGGCACTTGCTATATTTGATCATTAGAATGAGATTTTGAAACTTTTTTCAGTCACCAAGGCCTGTCAGAAGATGTGAGAAAAACACCCATCAGTAAGAAGCAAATTAGTAATTTTAACCAAAATTTTGATTCTCCACCTTGACAATCCAAACCTTACTAAAATTACTTTCATGGCTTGCCAGCTCCTTATACCTTTTTTATTTTGATGTTTTGATCCAAGTAATTAGTAATGATTTGCTAACTTAGTGATAGTTACCCAGAAAAGCTTGTGTAAATTAAAATAAATGCAACTTTTTGTCAGAAAAAAAAAATTTTTTTTTCTTAATATCATAACTGACTGATGAAGACAGTAGAACTCTTCTTCGTTTTGGGCCCTTTACAGAGTTCGTGGTTTAAAGCCTGCACTGAAGCCTCACACATTGTTTGGTGCTTGGCTGTTCCTTTCCCTAGGCAAGGGATGTGGTATACTGCGGAATATAATTAGGAGCAAAGTTGTTACTTTTACTGTTGTTGCCTTTTTTTTTTTAATATCATGACCTTAGAAATGTGAAATAGAACATTGTAAATAGACACAGGAAATAATTGAAACATACCAGAATTTTTTTTTTTAATCAGGAAAATATTCAGGAGTCACACGGCTTCACAATAATCTCGCTTTTGCAGTGAAGCTAATTTAAAACACTTTAGCCTCTCAGTTGCCTGTTCCTATTTTCACCATTACTTGCCACCACCTCTGTTGTGCCAGTACTGTATTGATCTATTCTGTGGACTAGATGAAAATAATTTTGGTTAAAAATCGCTTTCCCAAAAGGAGATTAATTTTTATTTCAGTAATTTTATATGTAGCACAGCCCTACAAATAGTTGTTTGGCACAACTCAGAGGGTGAAAAACTGCAGTAAGTATGGGGTAGGACACAGTGATGAAGGAAGTGGGGAGTCACAGGGTTTGACCACTTTACTAGGACTTCTTTGCCAAAACTAGTGGTTTTTATCCTAAAATGGTAAAATAGAGTTATAAAATACATAAGGAAAAGTAATCTCAAATAAATTGACCAAATTTCATACTTACCTTCTTTAGATAATAATTATTTAAAAACATTAGCTTTATGAACATAAATTTCTTTTTGATCTTTATTTTTGGTGCTGTTTCATAACCAGATGCAGTATCTGGCATGCTTGTTTTCTAGGATTTGTAAGAGCTTCATAGGTGAACATTACTATTTAAAATGGTTGGAAAAATATTTCTGGCTTCAAAAATACACATGCAGTATGTAGCTGTCTGATGAAATGAAGGAAGTAGGCTCATGTAGTGAAAGTATTGACTTCAGTGGAGCAATATGAAGCTATAAGAATTTATAGAGCCAGCCCAAGAATGATATAGGCCTACTTTAAAGACATTTTTCTTAAGAACTGACAACAGGAGTTTGATTCTGAGTAATGTATACAATATGTCACAAAAAAAAGTTAAAATTGATATAGTGAAGATACCCAGTTTGTTTAATATTATGAACACTGTGCAGTTCTGTTGACTTTACTGGGACTAATTCACTGTAAAATTAACTTGTGAGTAAATTATTACGACAAGAGTGAAACTTAAAAGCTTTTCCACTGAAAAAATGACTAGAGTGCTGAGGGCACTAACTAATTTTGTTAGTCTGTTTCTAACAGCACATTTTCTTTAGGAGGTTGGCCTTGTTTTATGTCATGCATGATGGAAAAAACAGAAACAGGAAAGTAAGGGGAAAATAAATAAAAATACTGGGTGGCAAAGAGTCAAGAAATGCAGGTTAGCATTTAAAACAAACAAGTGTGCAGGGTGGAAGGTGGGGAAGGGAAGGTAGATGGAGGAGGGAAAGCCTCAGGCTGCCCTAAATGTTTTCTAGCTGCACTGTCACACTTCTCAGGAAACATATTATGTGCCTGTAGATATTTATGTAGCATTTCTACTGCAATACAGTCCATTCAATCCATAGTGGTTGGGCTTACTGTGGCTGAGCTCTGATCTCAGTTGTGAAGCTCTTTCTCACTTTTGTAATTCTAGGTTCTTAACAGCTGTTGCTGAGCTAAACCTATTTTTAGTCATTCACTTGTTTAGGATCCACCAGGCTTACAATTACACAGCTAGCTTTTAATGTGATTTTATTTAATAAGGAAAAATGGTTCTACAGTGAAGTTCTGCCCAGTGGCTAGATATCAGATCACCCCCTGAACATATGGGTTATGTTAATGTCTGTTGATTATTGTTTTATCTGAGCTTTAAAATTTGGAAACTGGTATAGCAGAAGTAGTTATTCTGGGGTATTGTGCAAACTGTATTTGAAGATTTGGGTTGGTGGTTTGTGGTTTTGTGCCCCCCCCCCCCCTTTCCCCCCCCCCCCCCCCCAATTCATCTGCTATTTAAAAACCAAATAGAAATAACAGGGTCAACTGAGATTAAAAAGATGCTTGAACTGATGTGCCCATGACTGCAATTTGTGTGAAAGTAAGATAGGAAAGCAGCGGTGAGCAGCTGAAAATCTGCATTTTCATGATGAGGTAGTATGTAGATACCACATGGTAGATACTTACCTTAATGCATGTGGTTTTAATCACACAACCCTTCTTCCTTAATGAGGATCAGAATAGGGTAGCTAAATTGCTGCATACTGTAGTTCAAAGACAGACAAGTACTCAAGCTGACTCCTAACTTGTGTGGGAAGTAAGGTTTCGTGACACAAATCGTCATAATTCTGTTGCAGCTTTTGCCATCTGCTAACTGATGAAGGAAGAATTATGTGTCTGGAATTAGAGTGAGAAGAGAAACAAGTTTAACAACTTTCCCTGTTTCTCCTATATCCTTGTTCAATCAGTAGAAATGAGTCATCCTGAAGAACTGAATTAAAATGGCTCTAGTCAAGTGCAGTTTAACTGCAGATGTTTGTGATTACAAAAGGCACATACATGTTTAGAGGATACAAAGTTACAGTGTTTGCAAAAAGGAAGTCCCATAAATTGCAGATGAACACTTTTGATAGCTAGATAAAATTAATCTTATTTGCAAGGGCCTTGAATTAGTTGTTTTCTAGTAATATCTTATTGCAAAGACAGGAAATACTCTTCTTGGAAAGCTGAATAATATCCAGGGTAGTTAGCATAACCTAACAATTATGACAGACTATTTTAATAAAGCAAATAAATATTTACAAAATAGATTTAAAAAAAAAAAAAACCACATCTATCTTACCTAACTTTCCTAGTTTATTTAATATACTTCTCTGCCCATAAAAGGAGTAGTAGCATTGTGAAAATTGTTACGAAGGAATCATTTGCATTGGGACTTGCAGCCTGAGAGCCAGTCCCTTAAAGGAACTGGATGAAGATCCAGGAGGGCAACGTAGAACATGGAGAGGATGACTCATATCAGCTTCTGTAGCACACCCAGAAACAGTGAGAGATGAGAACGTGCTGAAATGGTTAGAGTAAGAGCAGTCGCCAACTGCTGACTTAAGTCTCATGCACACATGAAATGGGCTTGGTAACTGAAGAAAATATGCCCCAGAGGCAAATACAAGTTTAAACATATGTTTAATCATCATGTCTTACAAAACTTGGTATGGATTGCATTTCCTCATCCTGGATGGGATCAAAAAAATCTTGACTGCTGCCTTAAGAAAGAAAGAAAAGCATTCAGCTTGTATGCTGGCCTGAATCTGAATCCCACAAGATGGCAGGCTTGATATGAAATTGAGAAAGGCTGTTTTCTCAGCCCAGCAGAGGAACAAGTTGCTCTTGGTGTTGAACTCACTGGTGACCCTCTGGTTTCTGGTTGTTCTCCTTCCCACCCCGCCATTTGCTTTATTCCAGGACTGCATAAAGAGATACAAGCAGAGGTGAGAGTTATTGATTGCTTGTTTCAAAAGCTATCTTACTGGGCTAAGGCTGCTGCTTGTAGGTAATATTTAGTGGGTTTTTTTTGCAGGGGCTTTATTTCTTCTTTTTTGGTGAAAAAAAGATCACTCTCTAGATTCCTGGATAAAGCTGTCATCTGCATTTTGTGCATGTGATTATATTGTCTCTAGGTCATACTTCAAATAATTTCTATTGGTATTACATCTCTTAAAACATTTGCTACCTGCTTGAATTATGACTGTTGTATTCTACCTGCTTTTTCACTGTTACATGTCTCTTTTTTATTATAGCTGTTAGCCTAGGGAATTAGAACAAACATTTCTGAAATACCTAATTGGTTCCAATTCAATGTGGAGAAGCTTTTATCCAAGTAAAAGGTAACAGCATCTTTAGGCTGCCCTCAATGGTATTTTGTTTATAAATGTGTATTAGTGAATCAGCTAGTGATATGGCTTTTATACTCTGATGTACAAGTAAATGGAATGTTCACAAAGAGTGTATAGAGTGAAATATATTTAGTTTTTAAAGAGCTGAAGAATGTTTAAAAACTATAATTTTTAATTACTTTGCTGTAGGAATGTAGTATAAAAATCTATCGGTCCCCCTGTCATTAAAAGTCTCTTCTTCCTTTCTTCCTGATGGGGCATACTGATGAAATCTAGAAAAGATATTTACTAAAAATGAATGTCATTTTGGACTTTCTGTGGCAGTCATTGTCTTGGCTGGAACAGGAATTACTGGAACTGAGAAGCTGAATCTGTATCTAAAGAACCAGGCTTTCTCATTCTGGCATGGTAAGATTTTATTTTTTTT
This sequence comes from Aptenodytes forsteri, assembly GCF_000699145.1. Classification (NCBI taxonomy): domain Eukaryota; kingdom Metazoa; phylum Chordata; class Aves; order Sphenisciformes; family Spheniscidae; genus Aptenodytes; species Aptenodytes forsteri. Next base: position 12,536,238 of record NW_008795909.1, read on the forward strand.
TTTTTTAAACCCGCCCCCTGCCATGGATGAGAGAAGTGCATGCTGCCAGGGTGATAAATAACACAGTGTCCTGGTTTCGGCTGGGATAGAGTTAATTTTCTTTCTAGTAGCTGGCACAGTGCTGTGTTTTGGATTTAGTATGAGAACAATGTTGATAACACACTGATGTTTTAGTTGTTGCTAAGCAGTGCTTACACTAGTCAAGGACTT
>NW_008795909.1:12536634-12561331 GCF_000699145.1 Aptenodytes forsteri
CCCCCCGATTCTCTCCCCCATCCCACTGGGGAGTGGGGGGAGTGAGTGAATGGCTATGTGGTGGTTAGCTGCCCGCCGGGTTAAACCACAACACACAGGCAGGGTGATTAGGCTTGGATGACCAATGTAAATAGCTAATACTCTGTGGAAGGAGGCCTCAGCATCCCAACTCATATTTTGGTCATTTACAAGTTGAAGTTATGATTATAGTGGATGAGAACTTTTCCTCCAGTGCAATCTTGCAAACATAGAATAAATGAATTTACATAGTTTAGAACAAGGATGAAATTTGTAATCCGTCTTAGTTGGTTTTTTTCATGCTGTAGAGCCTCATCATCTCATTCAGATATGCTGCATCTTGCCGCATTTTCTTTTCCTTCTCTATTACTTTATGAAAAAACCCACAAAAATTGCAGAAATAGTAAAAATTTCTATTTGCAAAATATGAAGCATGTAACAAGCAAAGTAAAGGAAAATATTTCCTTCCCTCCTTCATAGTCTATTCCAATAATGGTAAAAATAACTTGTGGCAATAGCAAATTAACAGCGGTAAGGGAGTTGTAATGTTTTTAGGTTGTCTTAATTCCCTTAATTTCCATTTCTCTACCAAAAATGTTTAACTCTGGCTAAATTAAATATACAATGATGTGATACTTGAATCATAAACAGTAAGCATTTAGTGTATATACAGAAAATCTTGCATGTTGTAGTAGAAGAGCTTTTAACTATCTGGGTTGGTGGATTACTCATTACACTATTATTTAAAGATCTCCCTCAGATGGGTTTGATCTTTAAATACTGTGTATAGTGTTAGGATATCTGAACAAGTAAGTATTTTGAGCAAGCTAACAGAGGAACAAGGCAAGGTTTTCCTGTTTCTGTTTAGAGGGGCTGCAGGATATGACATTAAACAGATGATACTGGTAGTACTTATGGAAGATTTCATTAAATACATGTGAAGTTGACTGTTCTTTCTGGAGTGTGCCTCTACTGCTAATCAGCCCCATCTCCATTAACTGCTATCAATACTTCAGGAACAATTAGCCCTCCAGGGACCCTTACTCATTGTGGGCAGCTGCTTACCACTTACTGCAGTTAAATCTGCCAGTGTGTTTCAGAATGCACCATTTCTGTGATAATTAAAATTTTCCAGGCCTTTGTAGCAATTATGTATCCTACAGGCTTCATTATAGCTATATTAGCACTATCACCTTTTTGACCATGGAGATTTTCTGTTGCTTCTTTAACTGGGGTGGAAAAAGTTGTCCACAAAGGCAAAAGTTGATATTTGATTTAAATCTAGTTGCCACAATCTCTTCAGTCTTGTGGTGGGTTTTTGTTTTGGTTTTGTTTTTTATCTGTACCTAGGAATCAGTTTAATACTTTTTGGTTTTGTTTTTAAGCAATATTTGGCTGATGAGCTCTAACAAAATCTTCTCTGCTCAGTTAACATGGGTTTACAATCCTCCCTCGGCCAGTACCTTTCACTGTTCGATAAAGGCACCCATGTTCAGTGGAGTGTTACAGGTTTTGTTGCATTCCATTGTAGGTGGAGTATGTTTTACTTTTAGGCTTATTTAGAAAAAGCAATAACTCTTAACTTAAACCCACTAAACAACTTGAAAATTAAACAGACAAACGAAAAAAAGCCCTCAAAGTAAAATGCAATGAAATACAAAAGTAAATACATATAAAATGTAGAATAGTGTGAATTTCTGCTAACCACTTTGAAACATCTTGATTCTCTGAGTGGTTGTACGTGCCCGTGCCTATATGAAGTGTGCCTGTGACTTTTTTTTTTTTAAATGGAAGAAGAAAATCCCGGTGATCCACCATTGCCAACCATCTGTTTCCTGAATGCTTACCCTGCTTCTCTTTTAGAGATTCTTGTCCTTATTCATGATTCCTTTTCACTAAGACTCCAGTATCTGTTCTTGCAAACAGTCTGTTATTATTTTATACACTTGTTCAACATGTAGTACAGTTGAGCTCCTGGTTAATACCCTAATACTTATAATAAGACACTTAAACTCCTCCTCCCCCCCCCTAATAAGTGATTATATATTTTTAGTTAAATCTCTGACTGTAGAGGGAGCTGGTGATAAAGTTTTCAAGGAAAACAAACATGACCTTTCTATGGGAACATTTAAACATTGTAGTATTTGGAAACAAAAGATCTGAAACAAAACACTAATTTTTTAACTTGGTCTTTCCTTGGGGGGGCAGGGAGGGAAGGCTGGAGAATATGTGAATTGGTTAAATTAACTGCATTTTCCTGTGGGCCCTGAAAATTTATATAGGTAAGTGTTGTAAGAGAGGATGATTGGAATATGTATCTTTCAAGCTGAATACACTTGGTCACTTGCAAATCTCTCAGATACGAAAGACAGCTTTTCTCTAGTAAGGTGTCATTACATTGCCTTAAAACTACACAAGGAAATTCCCCAGCTAAATCTGTAGATTTGTTTCTTCCGACGTGGAAAAGAAAACCTGGGCTAATAGTAATAGCTCATATTAAGGTCTTTATGAACAAAAACTCAGTAAGAATACATGACTAAAATAAGAACACTGCAAAATATTGAAAAATACCTGCAAATTTTTCAGAATATCTGCTTATATTTGTTAGTATTAAGAACGCGTTTTTTTCCCTGACTTTGAACTTCAATATCATTGTAAGAAGCATAAACTAAAATTCAGAAAAATTAACCTGATCTATTGGTGGGAATATAGGTACTCTGTTTCCTGCTGTGTCATTGTCTTCTCTGTCGTGTTTTGCACTCAGTGGTGAAGGCCAAAAGCTAACTGTATTTTTCTAGCTGTCCAGTTAGTCATGTCTTCATTTAAAAAATGGATTCTAAAGCTGTATTTAAAAAAGTGAATTCAATTACTACTATGCTTATGAGTGTGGAGAAGATTTTGTTTCAAAGACTCTCATTTGTCGTAGCAAATTCCACCAAAAAGGAGGACCTCTCAATTTTTCTTTCTTGGTGTCTCCCCTACCCTACTCTGTACAGAACAGTAAGATAAAGATGGCTCTATTTTGAAAGCTATATAATGTGTTTCTATTCCACAGATTAAAATGCGAGTTGTATGTGACCAGATAGATTTAAAAAAAAAAAAGCACTCAAATTTTAAAAAACAGAGGGGTGTCTAATCTACTGTTTTAACAATTTTATTGCTGTAATTTCATTAGATATGTTCACATCCAAAACTTTACATTGTATTATTTATTACTACAGCAGAACTCAGAAGATCTGGCAAGTCATAACTGGGCCTGCTAAGGCATGTTTCCCTCACTCTCATAACTGTTATTTGTCTAACTTAAAACAGTAAGTGAAGTTGCAGTAAGGCAACTACAAATCAATAAGTGATTTGTATCAAAGTGCAGATAGGGAAAGTGATGATACGCTTTTATTGTACATTTGTATATAGCACCCTTTCGGTCCCATCTGTCAAATTTCATAAGGTCTTTTTTTTCCTTCCCCCAAATATCCTCCTTTTTCTCAGCTGACAACTGACCTAAGGAACTCTTTCATCTTTCTCCCCTGTGCTGTGTTGATATGAGGGCACTCCATAACAAAACAGAAAATAGTGGGAAATGTCCACCAACCTCCATACAAATGAAGAAGGAAGCAGGAAGAAAAATTAGGATTTAGGAGGCTAAATTAGTTTATCATTAAACATTGACATATATTTGCTAATCTGCTGGTTTATCATTCCTGAAATAACAGAATGATAATAAACCCCTCTAACTCTTGCGTTCCAATCTGTCAGAATATGATCTGGTGAAACTTCTACAATGATCCAGTTAATCAATGGCGATGCCTGTTTTATAGCATCTTCCTACTCAATTCTTGTAGGAGATAAAAGCTATCTAAAATTTGTTGGGCATCATATGGTTAATCCAGAGGTTAAATAGCAGCTCCTTTTCATGGTCTTTATATTCTGTGATAAAAAATAATTTTCCCTCCTTAATGTTTCTTATTTAATCTGCAACTCATCTGGCACAAGCCCATATTTGCCTGGTCACGTAGTAATAGAGTACTTAATTGATTCTTTTGCATTTAGTTTCAACAGAGCTTTGAAATGAATCGTGAACTTTTCCTCGTTCTGATTTGTATTTCATTGTATTTGGAGGATGTTTTAAATATATATATATATAATGTGTTTGTATTCACCATTTACAGTGTGATTTAAAAAAAATTATTAAACACAGGGAGAGGGTAATTTAAAGGGAAGGTCCTCATATGTATTACAATGGATAGGCTGTTTAATACCTGTCCATTCAGAATCTTTTCATTTTCCATTTACTGGAGTAGGAGAGTTGTGAGGAAGTTGAATTTCTTTTGTTATTGCTTGCCATCAGGATTTTGTATGTAAATGAGAGAGTACACAATAATCTACAGAAAGATCATAGAGCACAGTGACAGGTAACTGCATTACAGGTTTTATATTTTGCACAGCAAGGGGCTGTATTTACCAACAGTATGTGAATAGAATCATAGAATCATTGAGGTTGGAAAAGACCTCTAAGATCATCGAGTCCAACCGTCGACCCACCACCACCATGCCCACTAAACCATGTCCCTAAGTGCCTCATCTACTCGTCTTTTAAATACCTCCAGGGATGGGGACTCCACCACTTCCCTGGGCAGCCTGTTCCAATGTTTCACCACTCTTTCAGTAAAGAAATTTTTCCTTACATCCAATCTAAACCTCCCCTGCCGCAACTTGAGGCCATTTCCTCTCGTCCTATCGCTTGTTACTTGGGAGAAGAGACTGACACCCACCTCGCTACAACAATACATGTTTATTGTTCTGTTTTTCTTGTGGGGACTATGTGTGACAACATAGGATATTTAATTTAAAAAATGTATAATGTTTTAATTCCATTTAAGGCTTAGCCAAACTTCTCTCACTTACTGGTGTTTGTCCCTTGTTTTGGAGGACTTAATATTACAATACATGGTTTCATGGTAGTTTTTTAGTATCTATATTAAGGTATTGAAAAGGTAAATTCTTCTAGCACCTGAACCATTTCTTCTTTTCCTCTTTGAAGGTTATTCCTGTATGTTTTTGCTCATAGTGTGTATGTATGCTGTGCAAGTAAGACTGGACTTTTTTGACCAGCAGTGTCCTTAAGGTCTGTATGTGTGCTTTGCATAGTTTTTGCCTGTCAACCTGAGGTGGTCTCTTTTACAGCTACTAAATAGCTTGTTTACAACAAGACAACTGTGAAATGTCCCCTTACTCTGTACACTGCAGTTTACAAAAACTGTATACAGTAACTTTGTGGTCATAAACAGAATAGTGGTTTTTTATATTCCTCTATTAATGTGGCAACTTCGTGCAATTGAAGCAGCTGTCCCTGCCTCCTTGAGGAACACTGTCCATGAATGTTCATTCTGTTTGTTTTTCTATTAAACAGTACAGATAGGGCGTGATCATGTTTTTCTCCTACCATGCTCCTGCCTCAAGCTTTTCAGCAACTGAGTTCTACCTACAGAAACACGTAATTGTCACAAAGGGCAGGTAGGAAGATTGACAAAGGACTCTAGAACTGGCAAAAACTTGTTTTGGCTTCTGAATCCCTGGTGTCCTTATTTAAAGGAGATGGTTTTGTGTTATCAAGTTTCATCGAAGGTCTTGACTGTTATTTCCTTGCCCATTTTAACTCAAGCTGTTTTAATCAGTGATCCGAATAATATTTTTTGTCCAGCAAGGAATCTATGACTATCTTTTTTGCCAAGGTATTGGTAGTCCCAGGAACTGTCTCATCCATCGTCAGATCACAGTTGATTTAGGACTTTGCATCTGCTAGGTGAATAGATGAGGATAGTTAGTCTGGTGAAACAACAAGTTGTGTTTCCCCTGAGGAAACTGCTAACCCCTTTTCTCAGCCTAATCTAGCACTTTAGAAATTGCTCAGGTAAACAAAACTTCGGTGCTACAGAGCAAAACTTGGGATCAGTATGGATGCCTGTTGTTTTGTTTTGTTACGGACTTCACAAAGTGGAAATTTTAACAAAGCACATCAATTTCCATGGTTGCCAGTGCTAACTGCAGGAAAACAAGCTCAATTATTCAACGTACCTGTATTTATTTGAAATATCTAGAATTTCAGGTTCTTTACACAGTGACTCATACACTTTGAGATTTCTGTAAGAATGGAAAGGTTTTTGTGTGAAGCTGTTGTAAAGGTGTCATAACACCCACTTTTGATTATGTGTTATTGTCTATTAGACATTGTAATCTGGTGTGCAAAGATTTATACTCATGATATCAGAGCATGCTTACAATAAATGTCTTCTACGGTCATTTAATGCCTTAATATCATTTTAGCAATCTGTTAAATCTCGAATGCACTATAGGGCAAATTTTTATTTGCTGAGGCTTTTGCTCACAGTAGAACTCATTCATTACAAGTGTACTGCAACTCTGTTTACATTCTACTAGAGCAAAGATGTAACTGTTGATCAGATTTTCATTTAAAGACAACCTAAAAATACTGTAATATTTCTTTTCTGCATTTTCTTTTCACAGTGCAGTCAAGTTTAGAATGATCATCTTAAAGCTCTTTGTTTACATATCAGACACAGTGTTAATACGTATTCCTTTGTGGTTTAGGTTTAACATTAAATATTTTTCACTTGCTAGTAATTTTAGATTTTTCTCTTGAGAACCAGCCACCTGATTTTATGAACTTTGGGAAAAATCATTGCACTTCTTTTTTCCCTGAGTAGGGTGGTTGATTCATTATGATAATTTAAAGAACACTTTTTTCCCCTTTCCATACATTTACTTGAAGAAAAAAGTTATGACGTATTTTAAGTTTAAAAAACCAACCAAACAAAACCCCCCAACTTTTATCTTTCTCAGTAGGACATAAGGGGTGAGTGGGAGCTGGAAGTTACAAAACCATTTACTTTGCTTTTCAAGGTACCTAGAAAAGTCAGATTTGCAGAAAGAGATACGTGTGTGGTTTAAAGAAAGCCTAGTTTCCTGAGGAAATGGTATATGACTGTGCTGTCTGTCTCTTGCCAGTAACTTTTCAACCCATTGCCCAGTTTCATTTTTTAAAAGATATAACAAATATCAGAGCCAATAAACTCAAGTTTTAACATAATTGTGTATGGGTGGAGGTGAGAGACCCCAATTAGTACTACCATTGTGAGGAAGGCTGCCAGAGCATAGCCATTTTATGTTCTTTTGGCAGGAGCCTGCCAGCAGATGTGTTGCTCTGAACTAACCACAGCCTCTTCACGGCAAGAGTGTCACAGAGGTAATGAGAGAGAGAGAGAGAGAGAGTGTGCTGAGGTGTGGGATGAAACACAGGGCCTGCTTCCACAGGAAACAAATCTTCATCAGCTCTGCCCTTTGCAGAGTCTGTTCGAGTGAGTGTATGGGGGGTAAGAGGTGGTGTCTGCTTGCAACAAGATGATGCCTCTGCTGTTATCATGCATGCTCAATGCTATATCTCTGTTCTTTACATTCTGACTGAGATCATGAGGTCACATGCTGTGCATAGGATGTGGCTGCTGCTTCACTTAATTCTGGTGCCACCTTACTCTCTTAGGAATGAGAAAGCAGCTTCTTAGTCATTAATCTTTACCTTTAACAAAGAGCCCATACGGGAGCATCAGACTAGCGAGGCTGAGCTCTATACGTTCTTCATTGCTATGCCACTTCTTCCAAGCGATTGACTCGTCATGTCTCTGCATACCTATTCTTTCTGAGTTTGAAGTTGTCAAGGTTGGGAGATCTGCCTATAGGGCTATTAGAGTAATAATGCTGTCAATGACTTTTGCAGCATCGTTAATGTGTTTAATGCAAAAGACCCCACTTTAGTTGGACATGGGGAGAGTATTGGATGAAGTGAACTCCTTCCATATCAGTTTTTCAGAGAATCCTAGAACAGCATTTTTGATGCATTTGGAAATGAAAAGTGCTGTACCGAAAGCAAGATACTATTTTATTAATCAAGAGATATAGTATAAGTGATTGGAAAAAATCCAACAGCTTGGCTTCAGAAACATATTTCACATATTAAAAAGAAGTAGGACCATTTACCTTATGTTCCTGTCACTATGATGGCTACCAAGAGTAGTTCTGGTATCAGTGACCATAAAGGAAATGGTTAATAATTTTGCATCATCGTTGATCAAATCAACATCTGTTTGATTTCTTCCCTTGTGGTTTATGACTGTCTTACTTCAGCTGCTGTAGTAAGTAGGAATATTGTCCTTGTGTTCCGGTGCTTTCTGTATTCAGACTGAAAAAGCCTGTTCTCTTGTTTTTGTAATTAGCAAGCTTTCAGTTTTTATAATGAAATACTGCAGTGTATGTCTACTTCCTAAACCTAATTAATATATCTCTTTGAAACCCAAATACATTAGCTATCACCAAGAGTAAGAGCAAAGATAAATGTGCCCTAATTTAAATGCATGGCTTAAAAAAAGTTTCAGAGGAAACATAAGTGGTGAATGTCTTGGAAAAAAAACCAAAACCTGATGAAAATACAGAATGAAATGGTGTGCAGTTGTGCAACTGCTAACATTCAGCAGTGTAACAAAAAACAATAACTAATGAGTCTAAAACAAGTAGTTTCTGCATGTCAGATTAAATCTACCATATATTATAAACTTGTTACAAATCACGGAGTATTTTCTTGGAAAAAAATGATACTGTACTAGCTTACATGATGAGAATATGTCAGTATGTGCAAGGGCAAATAGTCCAAAAACGTTTATTTCTTTGAAAACAAATAAACTCTGGCAAACTTATGTTAAAGATTTTTCTGATATGAGTCACTGGAGCAGACTATATTATTCCTTATGGTTTTAGAAATAACTGTGGAAAAACTTTGAAGTTTCATATACAGCTGTGTTTATTTCATAGGACCTTCTGACAATCTTTTTGGTAGGTAATGTCAGTTCTGTATTAGCTTTTTTTTTTTAAATGTGCTTGGGTAGGAAAGTTTTGGTATGTATGGCACAAACACATAGCAGAAGTAAATAGATTTTTGTTCACGTTTTTTGGAAGAGCAAGGTACAGCAGTGTGATCTTAGCAAGATTGATAATATATTAAAATAATTAATTATTTGGGCTTTTCATTTTTTTTCCTAACACAATAATAATCTTAAAAATAACGTAAAGAAGCATTGGATACTCATTAGCAGTGATTTTCCCTTGATGGTGTGTACAAGTGCTGTTTCTTACAAGATTTTTCTGCTTGCAGCTTTCATAATGGCTAATTTTTGACCTTTAAGCACTTTCATTGCATTTATTTTGAGAAGCATCTTAAAACAGGTAATCTGGAATCACAGGCCTGACGTTTTGGTTTGACTTTGTCTTCTGCCTGTAACAACATACACCAGTACATTTGAAACAGATAATGGGAATGCACACTATGAGGCAAACAAGATAACATAGTTAATTACTGCACTTCCTGCTCTGACATTATACTTCAAGCAGAGATTTCAGAAGGAAAGCAACTAAATACTTGTATTAATTAAGATAATTGATAACAAATCTCAGAAATAAGGTAAAAGAAGAAGGATATAGGCCTTCCTGCTTCCAGGCACGGACAGACAATCTTACCTTGAAAGGGATGAGAAAATTTCCTCCATTGGTGGATCAACCCATCACTGGGCTACTTTACAGCAAAATCCCATTTCCTGTCTGATCCACTGATCTCACTTAGCATGTTAATTCCTGTTTTTGCAGGAATTGTATGAATTCGGAAGGAAAAAAAAAGCGGAGGGGGTGTATTCATCCATACAAATACATTTTATTTTTTTATATATATATATGTATGTATATATATGCATTTCTGAAAAAACTGGCTCCAAATCTCTCCTACCCATAAATGCACTTTTTAATGAATATACTTTGACCCAGGACAAAATGAAAAATATACACTTTGAGTCATCACTGGTATAACGTTATTTTTTAATTATAGGATTCTGTACTTGTAACAAAAATTATTCTATCGAAGTTTTCTGCATGCTTTTGTAAAATGATCTTGGGCTGAAATTACTGTAATGTAGTTAGTGTGTTTATATTGAAGAGACTGGAAAACATAACTTGTTGCTGGCAGAAGTAGAGATAAGTGAACATTTTCTGTCCTGAGTAGATATTTTGAATGGAGCTTTAATGGAACGATAGTTTCAAGCGGTTTTACTCCATTGCATTCAGGGGTTTCTATAGTAATTACTATGGCAACACTGATGCAGAAAATGTTCCCACAGGAACCCAGCTGTGAATAATAGCTAACAACTGAACACATTTTGCTTTTGCATCTCAGGTTAAATGTCCCTTCAGAAATGATGGAAATAGTGAAAGTGTGGGTTTTTTGCTTGCTTAATAGGAAGTCATTCTACTACATAAAAATCCAGATATAATGAAAGGAGTGTTTGGTTTCAGAGTACATACACCCTTTGAACATATTGCTGAAGTATCATCCCTCAAACCAATGAAGAGCGTTAGAAACGTTAGGAGTAAAATTTGGCACCAGCTTCAAATGTTTCATGTTGTAAAGAAATGTCCAATGCCAAATATGTAGTACAAAATCTTCCGCTCAGAAATTACAACTTAGCTTTTATTAACAGTATTCTTCGTTATATCAACGGGTTTACATAATTCTTGAAGATAAAACTATCCTGATAGCCTTCTGACCTCACTGTGCGATGAAGATCAAGATCACAAAAGTCACATGGTAGTGGTCAGTATTTGTTGACTTCAGTGTCTGTTTATAAATTGCCTTCAAAAACTCTGCTGATTTTTGCAGAAATAAATTTGTCAGTTTGTATTAAACAGAATATCCTGATGTCAGAGGATGCAATATTTATTGAAACTGTTTGTTGTTAAATCTAGCTGCTCTTGTACGTGTAAACTGGCCTTTGTGCATATAGGTGCCTTGTTTGTATTTATTTCACTTTTGTTCGGAATAAAGGGGAAACCAGTCTGGTGTTTATGATATGAATAAACTTCTAAACTTGAAAGCATTTTAGGGCTTGATTGGGTAGCTTTACTGTCCTGGTGTAAGACAAAATGCTTATGGAGCTCAGGAGATTTATGGCCACAATAAAAAGTCCTAATGAATTATATCCAACAAGGGAAACTAATCAATATTAAAAGGACACTGCTAATTCTTTTCAAGATCTAAAAAAATATGTTAAAGCTGAATAAGAAAATTGTGAAGATCACTTTGTTAAATATGAGGAGAAAAAAGTTTTCTAAGCCCAGGGGGCTGATAGTTGCTCTAACAGTTATTTATGCAACTTACTAGGAATTACTGTGCAGATGGAAATGAAGATGACATGGAGATGAAATTAAAGTTTTATTTGGGTTCCTGCAGTGTACAATCTGCTAATAATGCAAGTGAAAGCCTTACAAGTGAAAATGTCTTCGTAAATCTAGAAGTTGCATAGCTTGATCTTGATGACTTGTATGTATATATCACATATTGGTTTAAACTTTGATTCAGGGCCTCTTGTAGTTCATTTTGGTGCACATAACATAACTGAGTTCAAAAAAATTAAATATACTGGCGGCTTATTAAAGAAAACTGGTTGTATTGGGTACATAACTACTAAAAATGTTTGCTTGTCTACAGATGTTTCAGCTGTGAGTATCTTAAATATTTTGTTAAGCATAGTTGTGTTTATTATATCTATTGACCTTAGTAATCTAACGAACTGAAAGTGTTCTCTCCCAGGTTGCATATTCCCCTGAAAGAAAAAAGGGTGTTTCACTGGGTGCTTATATTTAAAACAGCACCCAAGGAGGGGGGGAAGGGGAATCCCAAGTCATGGTACTTTAAATTTCTAAATAAAAAGCTCTAGAAACAGGGAAAGGTTGTTTGAATAAGTTGAAGCTTTTCCCTCAGACTTGATATAATACTCTTCTTGATAGAATACACTTGATATAATACACTTCTTAATACTCTGTTCTTTATTTAACTGACAATGCTTAAAGTGTGGGAGAAGTTCTGTTGCCCGTGTTTTAGTTATGCCATTGTAAAATACTTGCTTGTGTCCTGAGCAGAGTCCCAGTATGCTGAGGAATTTAACCTTTGGTGGGATTTTTATGTCCAAGTTACTGGACTATATGTGACAAAGTAGCTAAATGGAATTTGTCATGACAGTCTGAAATCCTTTAGGCATGGCAGAAGACAGAACTAGTATAGACATGAAATTATGTGGTATAATTTGACTTTTTTTGGGGGGTGGTTACTGCATACTGAAGTTCAGTCATGGGCATGATTGCATACACTTGGGGAAATTTAGTTTATTAGCTCCAGTGATGACAGGCCTGTTACAATCTCAAGATGAGACATTCTGGTCTGTCTGTGTAGAAATTACAGGAGTGGTTCTTGTCACTCAATTTAAAATACTTCTTCATGCAAGAATAATCTTTCTCAATGAAACAGTATTCTGAAAGTTACAATCCTCTATAATTGATTGCATTTAATAAAAGCAGGTTTCCTTCCTTGACTGACTGGCTTAATGCCATATCCTTGAGAGTGAGGTGTGAAAAGTATCATACTCTTTAAAAGGTGTGCGGGAGTTTTTCACTTTTCAACACAGAAGCCTCTAAATTGGCTATAGGCTTAATGACATAACGATCTTGTTTGACATTTTTGTTCAAAACCTACATTTTTGGCCTTTTCAGTTGAAATACAAGCTACAATGCAGAAAAAGATAAAGTTGCAAATGAAGGGATAAGGAAATAGCAGTACAGGAGTTTTAAAATCTTATATTGGAGTGACTTGCCCCCAAATGTTACTTGTTTTAAATAACGTTGCCCTCTTTATTCAGTCCTTCTGATCTTTCTAAATGCCTGTTAGTAAACCACAGCTTCTCAGGAATTCATGTTTACCTTCAGAAAGAGAGCCAGATGATATGAATCCATGCAAAAAGGATTTTCAGAAAACACCCATTTCCTTTATCAAGAACATGATGTGATGGCACTTGAATGATCATTTTGAGGGTGTTAATAGCTTCTCTGTAGGCTAACTGAAAATACTGTTTGGTTGGATTTCATGAACTGCTAAGAAATCCCTTGTCTGCTTTCTCTGCGTGAACATTTTTCTTTCTATCTAACCAGTAAGTATCCAATCTTGCTAAACTAAGTGGATTTCCAAGTCTTAGGTTCCCAATGAGAGCTCACTTCTGTTTTGAAAACAAAATGGAATAGACTTACTCTCTTTCCTTGAGCATGAATATTGTGAGGTTTTTGCCCGGAGGCTTGCTTTTACTGACTCTCATGATGGGGGCCATTTAAGCATTGCTATCAGATCTTGGGCCCCCCCCCCCATGGACCAGAGGATCTTATCTGGATGGCTGACTGTAGGGTGGAGATGAGCAAACATTTCTTTTTAATGAGGAGTTGTTCTCTTTGTAAAGAATACAGCATGTATCTGTGATACAGTAGTGGGATGAGGTAATGACTAAAAATTAACAAACGTTATTGCTATTTTTTCTTTCTAGTATTATTGAAATGCTATAGGAATAATTTTAGGCTGCGCATTCAAAGTGAGCCAGTGAATACTCTTTTTACTCCTAGCTTTTACAATATTCATGAAACAGTGGTATTCTGTTATAGAAACATAATACAGGGCTATCTTCTCATCCTCCCCGGCATTAATGCAGCTATACCTTTGTCAAACAGCAGAAAAGCCTGCATCCTCCTGTTGGCTAGTAGCCAGGGCTTTCTGTTTCAGTTGTGAACAGACTTCATATACGTCAAGGTGGATGCTTTTATAGTAGTGTATATCAGATTTAATTTATTGCGTTAACCTGCAGTAGTTACAGATGAAGAAATAAATTAGGTTTAAAGCTTTAAATCAAGCCTGTATTTCTTCAGGAGATTAAATGTTACATCATTAAGAATATCTGATTTTTAGATCAAAATGTAGAACTTTACTTGGTCTTCAAATTTTTTTTCCCTCTTTCATAAAATTAGTATTAATTTTTACAGGAAATTAATCAAATGCAGAAATGAAAAAAATGCATCTTGTAGCTTCTTTGGGTTTTATTAGTGATGGGATATTTTACAGTGCTGTACATTGATTCATAGTATAAATAAACATGTTCTGAAAAAAGCATGGGAAAAGAGTAGGTGTGGGACAGCTCACTGGTACATGTACCTGCTTCAGTGATGCAGGCTTTCATCTGCGTATATCCAGATTCACAAGGGCTGTTTTTCTTTCTTAATACGTTTATGACACATAGTTCATGATAGTAGGACAATAAAAGATCATGTTAGTAGTCAGGAAGTCAGCCCAGCTAGTAAAAATCAGTCATCTGTTTTTTCTTTGGTGGTTATTTTTTGTTTCTGTCAAGGTAGTAAGTGTTCAGTCTTGCTCATCTTAGTGGCCTCCCATGGGAGCTTGAAAAGCTCACATCTGCAGGATTGGACTTGGGTAAATCCAACATACACACAATCTTTATGAGATGCTTTGTCTTTATGAGGAAAAGTGTATCAACTCCGTATGAACTTAAAACTTTTCTGAGCCAAATTCTACTGTATTAGATTTGTCTTTTTCCTTCTGGAAAATAAATGAAATTTTCTGCAATCTCCTTTTAGTGCCAAAATGCACAGGCCTAGTATAGAAGAGAAATAGTAGTTGAGATTTCAAGTGGAGGAGTCAGTGTTTTTTATTAAGTAGGTCAAACCATGGGTTTTTTTCTGCTTTTAAAATCAGTACCAAAGGTACATTAATTTATTGTTATTCATAACTTAAAACATCTAAGAATTAGTATTGTTCAAAACTATTGTTCAAAAGTAAAATGCTCTTGCATATCTCAGGCTTCACCAAGTAAACCACTTTGAATTTTTTTGTGTGTGTAATTTAGTATCGCAAATATCCCAGTGTGTTAAAATAAATGTGCTTTTATGAACAGTATATTAGTGTACACTTTTGATAGTTTGAGCAGATGACATTATAAAGAAGAGTTCTGAACAGTAAGTACTATTTATTATTTAACAGTATCTTTGTAAAATATTCACAGCTGTAGTAACAACCTTTATTTTTGCAGATTGAAAAGAATTTTTACTTAGCACAGCTTGTCTCTAAGTGGTTTGAGCTTTCCGTTTATTATCTGAGTATTCATGTAGATTTGTGCAATACGCTTTTATCTTCAAACAGATGTAGCAGCTGAGTATTTTAAACAAAACATACACAGTTTGGATATTCATATCTAAAAAAATACCATTGTAGTCAGTGATTCTGTGTGCAGAAAGACTGCAGGATCAGATGAAGATGTGATCTGTTACACTCCTATCAAAGTGTAACATTTACTGGTTATTTCAAAAATAGAATTCTTTGACAGTTTTGTAGCTTTATGTTTTTCTATACCAAAATGGCAATTTGGTATTTTAATAGTTTTATAATACAGACTGGCTGTTTCTTAATTAGCTTATATACTGCTGCAATTCAGAAAAAAATTATCCAGTAAACAGAATGTTCAGAAGTAACAGCAGTAGTGCCCTGTAGAAAAAAAGAGCAAGACATTAATTTAAAAATGTATTTGAAAAAATCTGCAGTACTCTAATTCTTTTTCAGTACAGTTCTCACTGATGTTGACAGTTGGGAAGACCAAGAGATCAAAATAACTTTAAGATAGTGAAGGACTGAACTGAAAACTGTAAATGAGGTCTCGTTTTTGGTAGAACTATATTTTGTTACTTGAGGTGCAGTTGAGAACCAGATCTTGTATTTTACTTCATTTTGATTTAGGGGTGTGTTCAGCTGAAAAATGCTGGTTCAGAATGGTGGTCATAAACAATTTATGAGTATGTTTAGCATAGATCATTTCTAGTTATGGGAGCAGTGAGATTTCTAAAACAGTCTTTCAGTAAGATAGTAGGACAGTACTTTTGCAGTTTTAACACCTTAGTAAGTCTGAGACGGGCTATATGAAATGGTTGCTTGTAAATTAGACTTGATGTATTCACTGTGTGCCAGCCTTAAACTTTGAATACCCCTGATAGAATAGAAAATAGGGAAGTAATAACCAGGCCAGATGCATAAAAGTGAAAGTTTTTTTCTGCAATCCTTTTAGTGCCAAAATGCACAGGCCTAGTATAGAAGAGAAATAGTAGTTGAGATTTCAAGTGGAGGAGTCAGTGTTTTTTATTAAGTAGGTCAAACCATGGGGTTTTTTCTGCTTTTAAAATCAGTACCAAAGGTACATTAATTTATTGTTATTCATAACTTAAAACATCTCAGAATTAGTATTGTTCAAAACTATTGTTCAAAAGTAAAATGCTCTTGCATATCTCAGGCTTCACCAAGTAAACCACTTTGAATTTTTTTGTGTGTGTAATTTAGTATCGCAAATATCCCAGTGTGTTAAAATCAGTACCAAAGGTACATTAATTTATTGTTATTCATAACTTAAAACATCTAAGAATTAGTATTGTTCAAAACTATTGTTCAAAAGTAAAATGCTCTTGCATATCTCAGGCTTCACCAAGTAAACCACTTTGAATTTTTTTGTGTGTGTAATTTAGTATCGCAAATATCCCAGTGTGTTAAAATAAATGTGCTTTTATGAACAGTATATTAGTGTACACTTTTGATAGTTTGAGCAGATGACATTATAAAGAAGAGTTCTGAACAGTAAGTACTATTTATTATTTAACAGTATCTTTGTAAAATATTCACAGCTGTAGTAACAACCTTTATTTTTGCAGATTGAAAAGAATTTTTACTTAGCACAGCTTGTCTCTAAGTGGTTTGAGCTTTCCGTTTATTATCTGAGTATTCATGTAGATTTGTGCAATACGCTTTTATCTTCAAACAGATGTAGCAGCTGAGTATTTTAAACAAAACATACACAGTTTGGATATTCATATCTAAAAAAATACCATTGTAGTCAGTGATTCTGTGTGCAGAAAGACTGCAGAATCAGATGAAGATGTGATCTGTTACACTCCTATCAAAGTGTAACATTTACTGGTTATTTCAAAAATAGAATTCTTTGACAGTTTTGTAGCTTTATGTTTTTCTATACCAAAATGGCAATTTGGTATTTTAATAGTTTTATAATACAGACTGGCTGTTTCTTAATTAGC
Organism: Aptenodytes forsteri; assembly: GCF_000699145.1. Taxonomy (NCBI): domain Eukaryota; kingdom Metazoa; phylum Chordata; class Aves; order Sphenisciformes; family Spheniscidae; genus Aptenodytes; species Aptenodytes forsteri. The sequence goes on from NW_008795909.1 coordinate 12,553,720, forward strand.
TTATATACTGCTGCAATTCAGAAAAAAATTATCCAGTAAACAGAATGTTCAGAAGTAACAGCAGTAGTGCCCTGTAGAAAAAAAGAGCAAGACATTAATTTAAAAATGTATTTGAAAAAATCTGCAGTACTCTAATTCTTTTTCAGTACAGTTCTCACTGATGTTGACAGTTGGGAAGACCAAGAGATCAAAATAACTTTAAGATAGTGAAGGACTGAACTGAAAACTGTAAATGAGGTCTCGTTTTTGGTAGAACTATATTTTGTTACTTGAGGTGCAGTTGAGAACCAGATCTTGTATTTTACTTCATTTTGATTTAGGGGTGTGTTCAGCTGAAAAATGCTGGTTCAGAATGGTGGTCATAAACAATTTATGAGTATGTTTAGCATAGATCATTTCTAGTTATGGGAGCAGTGAGATTTCTAAAACAGTCTTTCAGTAAGATAGTAGGACAGTACTTTTGCAGTTTTAACACCTTAGTAAGTCTGAGACGGGCTATATGAAATGGTTGCTTGTAAATTAGACTTGATGTATTCACTGTGTGCCAGCCTTAAACTTTGAATACCCCTGATAGAATAGAAAATAGGGAAGTAATAACCAGGCCAGATGCATAAAAGTGAAAGTTTTTGAAGAAATTATTTAAGGTATCCCATCGGGTGGTAAATGAGTGTAATGCTTCAGCCTGATTTCTGCTCATTAGAAGAGCACTGCACGCATTGGGTGAAAAAACAATTTGCAAAGAATTATGTTACACCCTGTATGTATCAGATCGGGCCAGTAAGTCATGGAGGAACATACCGTAACTTCGATATGTTTCACTACCTTTTTAATTAACTCCTTTTGGTAAAACTGGCTTGTTTCATTAGGCTGCTGCATTTAAGACTCTTCAATAACACTACAATAGTATTAAAAAGAAAGGAGTTAGCATACCATTGTGAATAATAGTTGTTCATTCTCGCCAAAATGAAGTAAGGTTCTTGACTGATAAGATAAGGAGGGAGGATACCTATTATGAAAACTGGCAAAATATAGATTTAATATTGTCTGCTCTCTATAAAGACTGGCAGTTGTTCTGTAGCCTGGGATGCTTTCAGTGAATGAGAAAGTTACAGATTGATGGTAACAAATGGTTAGTCATCAGTCGTCTTCTAGTGGTTGGCCTTCAGTTTAGTGTAGATGAATGATACAACAAACTTAATGTTTATTACAGAGTTCTCAGTTCTTGATACAGGATGATTGTGGGGAGAGATAATTTTTAATGAAGTTTTCATTTCCTTTGTAACTGTTGTCTAAACTATCATAAATCCTGATATATGGAAGTTGAAATGTCTTTTGTTTCTCCTATATTCAGCTTAATTAAAATAGAACTAGTGCAATTCTTAATAAACTTGGAAAATAAATGCATGAACAGCATTAAAATATCAAAGAAAAGAATGTGGAAATGTAAGTTTAAACATGAGATTTTTTTGGAAGGTGACTAAGGAGCACAACTCTATAGAAAGCTCACAGTACTTTTTGGAAAATCTGACTCTGGTTCTAGTGTGAGATCATCTGTGAATAAAAAGGGTGCAAAACACTGTTAGGACAATTGATAATCTGTGTTACTTGCTCTTCTTAATCACATTTTTCTCTTTTCATAATGCAGTTCCAGTTCCAGTGAGGCTTTTGGGTTTTCCAGTTTCATAATATTTTAACTTGGAAAGCTGTAGTAGGAGGGTTTATTAGTGGGACAGTCTTTAACACTAAAGTCTGTGATGTATGCTGCCTTGTGCTTTTTTTTTATTGACTTTATCAATGTGCTTCAGATATTTATATTCTTTCTGGTTGGCTGGCTGGTAGAGTGAAAAACTGAGAAGATTTACATCTCAACCTTTGATGTTACAAAAATGACTCAATTGTCATGATTATCATTTATTATTTGCATTATGTTGGCATCTGAAAATGTCTACTGTGATTACGGCTCTATGATGTGTTTTAATGCACATAATAAGAAAAATGTGTGTACACCAAACATTTTACACTGGAATAGAGAAGTCGGAAAAAAGACAGAGAGAACTATTGCTATCCTCACTCTACAGAAAAGAAACTGGGGCATGGTGTGTTGGAGTCCTTCAGGAACTATAAGCAGCAGGAACGATTCCTAGATCTTTCATGTGTTAGTCCAGTGCTTTAACTGCAAAACATCTGCCCTGTTATTGTTGGATGGTGGGGTTTGACAGGCAGCCATTTAATTTGCTATTTTTTTAACCAAGTTTTTGTATTCCTGTTACTATTTGTGATTGCTTCTGTAATCTGTATAATTGCATGGTTGGAGTCGCAGTGTGCTCGGCACTTAGGTGCCACCACCAAATTATTTGTTGGTTTGGTCAACTTAACAGGTCAGTCAAGCTGTGATCTGACTTCATGTGTAAAATCTCAGCAATGTTTGCCTACCTTTGTAAAGTAATTTACGATCTTACTGGTGAAGAGCACTTATTAAGAGTGAAGTGGAGAATGTTACGGTTACTTTTCAGAAATAATTGTACAGCGATAATTATAGGGTAGGAGAAAGGTTTTGCAATGAGTGAAAACTGGAGTCAGCCTCTCTAGTTTTTAGCGTCACACAAAGGTATGGCTAGCTTGCTTTACGTTGGTACTTTGCGTAGCTTCACTGTTCGGATTAAAGGCTCTTTAGTGTCCCCATCTAGAACAGCTGGCAGATTGCACCATCTTGCATCACATGACATAATTGCAGCTTCATAGACCCACACGGTTCAGGTCAGGGTTGTCTCTGCTTGTTGAAAATCAGTAGGAGTAATAAGTTGTTGTCAGACATCCAGTCAGTGCATCCCTGGAGGCTTGTAAGGCTGCCATGCCCCTTAGCTCTCAATCTGAATTAAAACATTTAACTAAACTGAAGAGAGAAACCTGTCAGAAGTACAGCCAAGGAAATCTAAGGTGTCTTAGTACTTGAAGCCTGTGTTTTTCTTTTCTCCCCCCATTGTCACTCCATTACTGATGTAGAGAATATGACAGCTGAAAATGTAAATACTTTGCCTTGTCTCATCTTGCAGGCCGAAACAACAGCAACAGAACAATTTTTCCTTGTTTCCTTCTACCAAGGGCTGGAATTTCAGAGGGGTAAGTTTGGTATTGTTTTGTTTATACTCTGTAACATTCCCTCCTGCTTCATTCTGTTGCAGTGTAACTGTCATTAAAACATGATCTGTGAGTACTAAAATTATGGCAAAACAATTATAAAATGGAACTTTTTATTTTGTGACCTCCTAAAAGGCTTTCTAAAAAACCAGCTTTTGTTTATGTGATTGGCTGACTTATTATGAGTGGTGGGGGAGATCATTTAATGTAAGTGGGTTAATGTACAGTGTGATTTAAATAGAAAAAAAATTTGGTGTGTTTCATATCTGAAAGTAAATCAGAAAAACTGAACTGGAATGTACTAGTTTTTAAGTACTCATTTAATATTGATATTTGTAAAGTTACTTTTTAATATTGATATTTGTAAAGTTACTTATTGAAAGCTTGTATATATGAATTTTGCAGAAGTACAGTTGGAGAATGATAACAAACATTACACGGATTTCTTACAAGGTGGAAGGGACTAGGTTTTATTTCTGTTTGGTTGGCTGAGGAAGGAAATACAGAAGCATGTGTGTTCTCCCAGTAACCGAGTGAAAAGGTACATGAAAAAGCAAAGCAAGTGAAACTGAGAACCTTAGTATTTGCTGGTAGTATCAGAAGCTTTTATTTGTGTCTGCTTCAGGTTTCAGAGGTGTACTTCTATGCAGATTAATTCTTTCAAATAGTTGTATTGTACTCTATGACCTGTGAAGCCTTCTATGCCATTTGTTGAAAAACTTAATGTGATGGTGGTGGTGTTCAAATGGCAGTGGTGTGTTTGCCATGTGTGTGAGTACTGTAGCTTGGGACACAGTCTAGGAGGAGGAGTAGTCGCTGCATGTTGTATCTAAGTCATAGTGTTACTGCAACCTTTAGGTCAAAGGAAGGTCTTTTCTGCCTTGCAAACTTAATTTGGTGTAATAAACAGTAAATTACCATTACCCATAATCTGGACTGACTTATACTGAATCTAAAGAGTTCAGTTTTGTATTCAGGAGAGCATATAAATAAGTTTTCTCTGAGCTTCTTCCAACAAAAGATTTAAGTAGAAAGACATTATTTAAATGCTTTGCTGAAAGGGTAAATGGCATTGATAAGTTTACTGGTCTGTGTTCGTCATAATATGGTAAACTTCATTAAAATGAAAAATACTTTTCACAATATCTTATACTGACTCTTGCATTCTAATCTGATATTTTAAATAGAGCATCCGCTATTGTTTACTGTGAGCTTTTCATTTTCACCGTTTATTTCTTACATTGCACCACAAAACTACAGGGATGAAGTTGTCAGCATTACTGAGAAAATAGTTCCTTCACAACAACACTGTTGAGAACGCAAGGAAAATACCAACAGCCTCTAATCTGTAGATTAGTTATACATTTCAGAGCCAGTTTAAAAGTAAAATTGACTCTAGTAGTTCTCCGAATTCTCAACTATGCTGGAAAAGTAATCAAGGAAGAAAATTGTAGGTATGAAAATAGTAGGAAGAGTGTTATAGGTATGAGTTGTAGCTGGAGAAACAGTGGTCCCAAGTTCAGAGAGCAATAGACTGTTGAGACGCAAGGAAAATACCAACAGCCTCTAATCTGTAGATTAGTTATACATTTCAGAGCCAGTTTAAAAGTAAAATTGACTCTAGTAGTTCTCCGAATTCTCAACTATGCTGGAAAAGTAATCAAGGAAGAAAATTGTAGGTATGAAAATAGTAGGAAGAGTGTTATAGGTATGAGTTGTAGCTGGAGAAACAGTGGTCCCAAGTTCAGAGAGCAATAGCTCAATGGGAGTAAGGGTCTGGGCTTGGTAAGTGTGGCAGCATGAAGTCAGTGATCCAAGCTGCATGGCAGAGGTGGACTGGGCTAATACACGAAGAACAGAGAACTGGGGAGTAAATAACTTTGGAATCAAGAGAAGAAATCAAGAACCTTAAACGGGATAGGAGTAGGTAGTTTTTATAGCCTGATTAGAGAAAACAGGCAACGAGTAAAGGATCTTCAGACTGCTTCTTTCATGTGTGGAAATGATGATCTGTGGGAGTTGTCTGCCACCTTATTTTTACGGAACTTACGGGACACTAACACAGATGTCAAGTTCTATAGTTGTAATATTTCATAGAAAGCATAGTAATTGGCAGTTGGAGTTAATTTTTTGAAATAAACTACTACATCAAGGGAAGAACCTGTATCAGTTGTTCACTTGATCTGTTTAGATGCTGAAACCATGACAGCTGAGCACTGGACAAGAGAGCTAAGTCTCTGCTGATGTTTGCCATGTGTCAGCATTAACTTTATTTTGATGGATGGAAAAATTGCATTATGAAAAGCCCAATGAGCAGACTTGAAGTCACAAAGGTTTTCATACAGATGGTGAATGATAAAAGGTTAACTTTGATGTCTTTTCTCAAACAGGAATAAAACATTACTGGGTAAAAGAACAAAATCAATGTTGACAGTGGAGCAGTGCCATGCTTGAGTATAATAAACAAAGCTCTGGAGCTGACTTATTCATAACAGAGATATGTAAAAAACCACAGCTTTCTATATTACTGACTATAATACAGGATCATTTCAACAGTTGCAAAAAATAAGAAAGTGGTTAAGCACCAAATTGCAATGTTGTGTTCATCTACCTATTCTCACTTTGCAGTCAGTTCACTGGTTTTAAATGTCTCTGTATCATGCTGATAAAGTGAGCATGTTAAAGCATCCTTGAACATCCACCACCGTAAACCTCGAAGTAAGATAAGGAAGGCCCAGATGCTAAACATTTACCAAAGAAACTCCTCTGCACTTCTCTCTTCCTCTTCTTGCTTAAATATATTTTATCAGAAGAAGCTTTTTTCCGTGTTGAGCAGCTCTGTTGAGCCCCATGGTTAGAGATCATATTTAATTTTCTCAATGGGGATTTCCATGTCAAGATGATATCATTTTTGTGTTTCTACCAATGCTGTTGTTTTTAGATAATGGTAGCAGTTACTTCCAGAACTTTAGGCAGTGTTTAGGTATCAGTGGGAAGAATCCTGTTTTAGATGAAATTTAGGCTTAAAGTTACTGAGCTGTGCAATTTCTCTGCTATATGCTCCTTTTGCATATACATATGAGGCATCAGGTTAATTTGGTCTTTGAAGAGATTGTATAGTCAGGTGTCCAGCAAATAGAGTATTTTAGAGGGAAGGTATTTGTAGTGAGAATTGTAATTTCAGAGGAAGAAACACAGAACCTGTGGAGACAAGAATATTGCAAACTGGAGGGACAGTGTATTGGGAAAACCAGAACATAGGAGATTAGGTGGTAGATGTGGTGCTTGGAGTAGAAAAGGAATAAAGCAAAGGAAGGTACTGGGTAGGAAGGTACTGGGTATAGGATTGGAGAGGGAAAGAGGAGGAAGCTGCAACTTGGGAAGAGGGATAGTCAGGATGGGGAAAGCAAGGAACAGTGAAAGAGGTAGTGAGAGAGTGGAGAGGGATGAAGTATGGAAATGGAGGAAAGCTAGTGAGGGTGAATGCAGAGAGATGGAAGTGTGGAGTGGAGGCTGAGGTCTTCTATAAAACACGACAGGTTTATCAGTTCAGCCTTTGCAAATACTGACTCTAGGACGATAAAGATGCCATGTAGGTAGGGAGCAATTTGTGGCCAGGGCTTGGTAAGGAGAAGAGGCGCGAATATCTCATGGGATGAGGCAATTCAGAGGCAGGTCAATAATGTACATAAAGAAAAGAACAGCACAGATCTTAGCACAGAGATTGGTATTAATTCTATTTTTGCTCTCTCTTCTGGTTGCCATTAACTCTCACTCTTTTTCTTCTTCTCATCTCTATGCCACCCTTCCCTTAAAACCTTGATGCAGATAGAAGGCTTTCCTCAGCACTGCTGTTTGGTGCTTATACAAAAGAGTCAGCAGTTTAATATGCTGCTCCTAGTGTCTATGGAAATAATGTGTTATGTTGCCATGTAGGGTGGGGGAACAGTTTTATTTAATAAAGCATCCCATCAAATGAAGTTTACATTTGTACAATCATGCACGTGCAGTTAGAAGATGTCAGGATTAAAGCTTCCGTGGTTGTTTGCTACTTATGAGACAGTCTTGAGTTACACACTTGTGTTCCATAGTAAGAGTAGTCAGGATTATTTATAAGAAAGTTCTGAATTCAAGAAGACTAAGAATCTTTCCTGAGGAGTTTCAGATTTCAGCTTCTTTATCTGTCTCCTCTCCTGTTCCCTTAAAATCAACCACTTTCTGTTTTTGCCAGCAGGATAATTTTCTAGACTGCCTTAGTTATGTGAATGGTGGGCTCGTGTTACTGAAATTAGAATCATAGAATCATTGAGGTTGGAAAAGACCTCTAAGATCATCAAGTCCAACTGTTGACCCAACACCACCATGTCCACTAAACCATGTCCCTAAGTGCCTCATCTACTCGTCTTTTAAATACCTCCAGGGATGGGGACTCCACCACTTCCCTGGGCAGCCTGTTCCAATGTTTCACCACTCT
>NW_008795909.1:12561997-12584022 GCF_000699145.1 Aptenodytes forsteri
TGGCCCCAGTACTGAGCCGTGGGGAACACCGCTCGTGACCGGCCGCCAACTGGATGTAACTCCATTCACCACAACTCTCTGGGCCCGGCCGTCCAGCCAGTTTTTGACCCAGCGCAGAGTACACCTGTCTAAGCCGTGAGCCGCCAGCTTCTCTAGGAGAATGCTGTGGGAGACGGTGTCAAAGGCCTTACTGAAGTCCAGGTAGACCACATCCACAGCCTCTCCCTCATCCACTAGGCGGGTCACCTGGTCATAGAAGGATTCTTTAAATGATTTTTTTTCTAATGTTGTATTTACATACGTTTGCAAAAGCAGTGGTGCATAGCAGTCCCGCTGTTCATATGATGACCCTTCAGATGGCTATGAAGAAACTCCCAGACAGTCAAAAGAAAAGCGGTTACCTGATTAATGATGAATATTGGGGTTGTAGGCGTAACTGAAGAGGGTGCTGGTTTTGTCTCTGCTTATTGCTGATATTTCTCTCTACTGTTCCACCAAGAGCTAGCATCATTTCCTGCATATTTTAAACAAACATCTGAACCATTATGATGGTTTCTCTACTTTTCTTTCCCCTCCACACCAAATTTGGCTGAAGAACTTTAGTGCTAAAAATAAATAAATAGTGAAATCTAAACCAACATTTTCTACTTGAAATATTTTGAGGCATGTGTTTGGTGTGCAGTTGCCTGAAGATTGAAGATAATTTACTGCAGCTAGGCTTCTTCCTATTTCCTCCCTTTTTTTCCTTTTCAGTTTTGCAAAAGCATTTAACTAACCGAGCTGCAGATGCAGTCACCTGTGAGGAAGGCTGATTATGAGAAGCCTCACATAAAAATGTGCTAAACATGCTGAAGGTCAATTTTAGATGTGTAAGTGGTTTCTTTGCTAGTTTTGCTGCAAGTGTGTTTGTGGGGAAAAAGGTGTCTTTATGCCAAATGGGAAGAATTCCACACTTTTCAGACTATTTACAAAACAGTATGTTTCTTTTGTGCAGGCTGGCAGATTTCAGTTATTCCCTTCAGGGTGCGTGAATCTAAACAAGATAAAAGTTGCTGAGAGAGAAGTTCTTTCCTAGCTTTAACTTGGTGATTAATTATATAAATTATATAATTACGTACTACCACAGAATGCACCTATTTACCTTTGCTGAATTCTGACTGGTTTTACTTAATGTCTGTATCCGCTGGTACTCGTTTGCTTAAGCATTGATGTTACCCGTAACAGACACATATTAGAAGTGTTGTCAGACAGGTCTTTATTCACACTTGTTGAAGAAAAATTATGCACTAATGCTTCTAGATCAAATGTGCTTAAATACCATTATCTCATAGTATGGCCAATATGATTTTAAAACACAAGTTACCATATACATTAAAAAGCGCATGTGGTTTTCTGTTATTTTAATGTACTTGTATTTTGTATGCACAATTTAAATAGCTTCCTCTGTAGAGGGAAAAAAATTTACTTTGCATAATTGAAAGCATAGCTCTGAGTGGAGTAATTGTACCTATTACGATTTAACAGTCAGAAACTAGTTCCTCCATGTGTCATAGAAAGATTCCTCCACGTGGGGGAGTCCTGCTGGCATCCCTGCTCTCCCATGCCTGCTCTGGTACTGTATGCTTGTCCATTTCCCTCTGTGGAGAGCCCTTCTGTTTCTTCTAACCTCCTGCAGTAGGTTAAAGATATGCTAGGTGGATGCTTGATCCCTGACCCGTCTCATCCCCCTTTCTCTTTGAAAAGAAAAAGTACTAATTCCATATTCCTTTTTCTCCTTTCTAGTAGATGATGTATTCCTCTGCTCCAGTTGCTCCTTTTAGATCTCTTCCTCTTTCTTCTTCCAGTGGGTTGCAAGCTCTTCCGTTTCAGAGTTTAATTGCCCCAGCACTTCTTCTCTTTTACTGTCTTTGTTCAGGCTTGCTTTTGTTCTGCCTTTGTGGAGGTGCTATTGTGCCTCTGTCCAGCATGGATCTTTCTTGGGCCAGAATGTCTCTGATACCTGGTATTAGAAGTGGTAAGAAGCAATTCTATAAGTCTTCCTGCTTTAATGTATTAGAAGATGGATGCTGTAAACAGAGCCTGTAAATGAGATTATTAGAAGCTGTTTCTCTGTAGCCTTGCAGTTCTTTCTTTGGAGTATTGCAGGAGCAGGGAAACTTTACTTCAGACTGTTGATAAGCAGCAGTGTAGGGGGCAATAGGAGTGTTAAAAATTCCCTTCCATGATACACAATTTGTAGTTCAGAATACTAGGATTTATAAACTGTAGCAAGTAGACAGCCTGAACACTGATTTTTATTTGTAAAAGAGCTGGTTTTGATGTCCCCCTGCTTAATCTATGGGCGGAGTTTTAAATGTTTTAGCTTATTATTGGTTTTGTTTTTGAACAAACCATTGGAACTGTTGTTGATTAGTCACAAGACTAATTTCTCTTGGAACAGCAAGGTTTATGTTGGCAAACAAATAGAGATGCTATCAGAAATTCATTGTGTGGCATTTGCGTAACTGGATAGCAGTCAATTCTATCCGCAGTTCCAAAACACACATCAGAATTGTTATATTCTTAATGTATACACTGAATTTAAAAAGCAATTCAGTGTGACCAGTTAGACAATTTTGAAGAATTCAAGCATGTATTATTCCAAACTGATGCTCTGACTCAGCATGGTTTAATTACCATGATAATTTCTATCTGCAGTGTGTGATGTTAGGTTAGTTATGTCAGAATGTTTTATTTGAAATTCCAGAAAAACATGATTTGTTGATACATTTGTTCTTAGGTCTGTGATAAATGGCTGTATCTTTTTGTAGGATCACTGGGTAGTGTAAATTCCAAGGTTCTTCACATACAGTAGTACTTGAACATGTGCTGGAGAGACATCTATGAGTTATTTATAAATGAGTTATTTATAAAGGAGAAAGATGCAGGCTGGCCTTTAGACTTTGTCAGGTTTCTAGTAGTTTAGGACTCAGGTAGAAAAACCTGCGCACGTTTTATGAGCTGTTATTGCTCATGCTGTCTAGAGAGTGCTGTAATGCTTAGGAGTTGGCAACGTTTTCATTAATTCAGTAGCTGTTTATTAAACTTTCACAGTTTTTACATCTAAAGTCATCTATGAGTTAAGTAAATAGCCATTAGACCTGTCCAATTACCTAGTTTACAGGGCTACTTTCCAGTTAATTACATGCTAGTTACATAAAATACACTTTAGATTGTATGTTTCTTGGGACAAGAATTTTTAGGCATGCTTATAGAGCACTTGGCTAATGCATTCTTGAAATGAAGAAAGTGTCATAGGCTTTTTTTTATACCTGCAAGACTTTTCCATCATTATTTGTATTGTAAAGGGTAGGTATTCTGTTGATTAAAGCTCAGTTATTCAATTACTATTTTTAGTTTTTCTAATAATGAAAATACTGTGATATCCCCTATTTGGAAGGATTTCTTACAATTTCATGTTATCTTTTCACAGAATAGACATTTTCTTTAAAAATACTTTATGCAGTCATTCTGTTAACATCGTAGGGCTTTATTTTATGGATCTTTCTAAGTGCTTTGTAACAAGTTTATTTTTGTTCCGGGTGTGGTTTGTTATTTATAGTAGAAATATTCTGTATATGCTATAAACCCACCATGCCAGCTATTTTGCACATACAAACAATACTGAGCTCGAAGCAACATGTGATAAAGCAGATAGGTCCAATTGTCATTCTCTTTGGCTAAGTTTGATGTTCTGTTATATAGCAGATTTCCTGTCTTTAATCATAGATTGGGTGTTACCTTGTACTCCTGCTGTCATTTACTGTTCTTTTCTTTGTTCAACAGCAGGTGAACTTGACCCCTGTTCAGTTTAACTCAAACCAAACTCTGCCCATTTCTTTGTACTTGTTTCCCCCACCCTACCAGTGGCTGCTCTTTGGGAACACGTGATGTGAAATTACTATTTCTTATGACTTTGTTTCAGAAGCTTGTAATGGTTAACAGGGTGATGCTGTTGTCTAGCTGCACTTGATGCTACTTGGTCTGAGAAACCAACATTTTAGAAACAATTTTGAACTACATATTGGTATTTTATTGATGCTACACTATTTCAGATTAGCAATTTTATTTTAAAATGACTAGTGGACATAAATGGTTGTAGGCATGGACTTTAATTGCTTTTTTGGTTTGTTTTTACTAGTCATGATGCTTGCAGTAGAACTTGGTGTTATTACAACCTGTTACAAAGATAGGTTATTAACATCACTCTTTGCTTTTTTACCAAATCATTGTGATGGTCTGTTGTCTAATTTCCTAGTGCTCATACTGTAAAAACTTACTGGTCAGTTGTAAGTTGATTGTAGAAGTTTCCAATTTGGCTGTGCTTAGATAGTAATATTTAAAATTATGGAGTAAGTTTTAAATAAAAAGTAAATAAAAGGGCTACACATTTGGAAAAGGTTGCAAAAGCATCGTTTGCAGAAACCGTTGGGAAATTCTCTGTGCTGTACTAGAGGTTTTATTCAAACATCTGCCTCTCCATCTCCAGTTCCACAGGTTCTGATTTAGGTTGTCAAGCTGTACTTGTGACAGAAATGTAAATAAAATCTTTTAAGGACCAGGAGAGAAGGAAAGTCTTCTGAAAATTTCTGAAAGAGCTTATAAACAGTTCTCAAGAGCTGATGGAAAAAGAACAGGAAATTTGAATTCCCTCTGACGTTTTCAATTGGAAGATGCATTTTGAATGGGTTTCAATTGGAAGAAGCATTTTGAATGGGTTTGTTGGTACTCTGTATGAAGACTGCTGTTCATCCCAAACATTAAAAGTGCTTTCACAGCCAGCTTCGCTCTGAGACATCTCAGTCTGAGACCTAAGTATTTTTAAACTAAATATAAAACCAAGATTCTTCTTGAAAGCTAATGCTATTTTCTGTGGTTAGAAAAGCATACAGCAATTAACAATTATGGCCATCTTTAAAACCATACAGCAATTAAAAATTATGGCCATCTTTAAAAATCTGACACAAATGCATAATAAGAGCAATATGATGGTGTCTTTTATTTATAGCAGACTGGAAACAAATTTTGTTAAGTAGCAACCGGAAAACAAGGTCTCTGTTTTGCTAGATATCATGTAAACATAATAATAAACTAATGTTTCTCTAAAGAATTTATAATCTAAACTTTTGTAAGAACATACTGTAACATTTCTTAAATGATAATAAAAATAATACTAAATTAAATTTTTAAAGAAAATTCAGATCTGTTGAAGCTCTTTAATTCCACTCATGATGACAGATTTCGCAATTCCTGGGTTTGCTACATGTTTTGAAATGGGATGTTAAATCTAATTCAAGATGTATAAAGCATTGCATATAATATGATCCTAACATGATTTGAGGTAACATTCTAAAATTCTGTAAAATGCACATTTAAAAATATTGATTATATTGGGTTTTGATTCAAAAATTGTACACTGGTGCTGTCTCTCTCTAGATTGTGGTTAATTGTAAAGCTTTCCAGAGAGAGTTACATTTAGCATCCTTAAAACACTCAAAATGCACAATGAGAAAACAGATTCAATCCGTCTGTGTGCCAGCAGGCTCACCCCTGAATTTGGAAAGCTTATTTCTTTTCAAAGCACTGTTTCAAGTTTTCAGTGGTTCACAACCTTAAATATCCCCAAAAGAAGTAGGCTAAGTTTCAACAATCCCTGTGTCCTCTCAGATACTTTCAGTCCAAAGCAGACCAGTAGCCTTGTGAAAAGGTCATAAAATGAAGGCAGTTATACCAGTCATCATAAGATGAGATTGCATGTCCTGACTGGAAGGATACTAGAAGAAGATGGGAGAGGAGAATCGCAGCACTTCCTGAGGGTGCTCAGTTGGGCAGTGACTGGTGCAGTTTGATGTGACACTTGCTCCTGGGCTACTACAGTCATATAAGCAATAATAAAAATGATTCTCACAACTCTAATATCTTCAGAAACTCGTGACAGTCTTTTACATTCTGGGAAGTATCATCTCGGAGTTCTCCAAATCATTATCTTTGAGAGTATATATGAAAAATGACAAACTCAAGATAGTTTGTACTATGGGAGATGGGACAGGCAAATTTGGAAGTCTTGCAGAGAATTTGCTACCAGTGAGCATCTCTCCCAGCTCTTTGAAGGAGTCAGGTCAAGCCTCTGGATCTCTGCTTGATTGTAACTACAGAATTAGCAATCAGTTGACACAGCCAGGCCACTTCCTAGCACATGCCAGTTAGGTAGAGGCCAGTGTTCAAGCTGGTGAGGCATTAAGCCAGGAATTTCAGTTAGATAAAATACAGTCAAAGGTAGTCGGAGAAGTGATGTCAGTATGTACCCTAAAAGTATCTTGTAGGGTGGGCAAAAGCAGGACTGACATCAGTACGTCATCTCTTTAGGATTACTGTCATGCAAGTTTTGCGTATTCTCCTGTTTAATTAAAGTCTTACTACCTTTTATTGTCTTGTCATAATATTTTGTTGAAAAGTGCAGAACCTCTGTTATTGGCACAAAAACTTGAGCCCCCTCATAGCTTAATTCTTCAAGCAGGTTGCTTTCCTCATGCCACTGTCACCTACTGAAATGGATTAAAGCTTCAGAAGTTTGAGGGGGAGTGTTTGGGGTGTTTTTGTTTTTTTTTTTTTTTTTAAGGAATATTTAAGTAGGTTGATGTCTGTCTTCTGAGTAACAGGATTTTTTTCAATAATTTTTTTTTTTAATATCCAATAGTAAATGTGTATCAAATGCCAACCTTGTGGAGGCTTTCCTCTGTTACCAATAGGTAAATCGAAGAATGGGCTGACTGCTACACAAAGTTTGAAGTCAGCCCCTTTACAACGCAGTTTCTGAAAAGAGGGAGATAGCTGCAGGTTTTTTTGAATGGCCTGGTGGCTGCATGTGAACCTGCATTTAACTTGCTTAGGCTTCTGGAAGGGAAAAAGGGAATGTTACTTGTCTTCCTACCACAGTACTTCAGATGTGTATGTTCCCCTTAGTTGTACAGTTCAAAATCCTAGCTGCAGCAGTAGGATACTGCCCTGAAAGAATGCTTTTTTAAAAAAAAAAAAAAAAAAATTAAATTTCCTTACTTTTAAGAACTATAGAGAAGAAAGCAACAGTGAAACTGCTTTGACAAGATCAGCCAGCAGAAGATACTTGGAAACTGAGTGTATACTGTGTGAATAAATAGTTATCATGTGCTTGTTGTTATAAACATTTAACAGATTTTAACCTTATGCCACCCCTGTGCTTTGGGCATTTTACAAATGAGAATATTAAGGCAGGAAAGTTTCTCAGTGTTGCCAGATATTTTTTTAATTTAAATCGTTAATACCCCATGTTCGTTCTCTGTTCCTGTAAACCAAAGTTATAGTAATATTTAATTATTCTTACCCACAGTTTTGTGGATTTTTCTGGCTATTTGATCCTGTGTTCATGGTAGTATCTTGTTTCATTTCATGTTTTGTTCCTGCTTTGGGCTTGGCAGCAGTGCTATAGCTGCACAGACACTGAATGAACAGGTTTCATATATTTATGTAGTTTGAGTTTGTCAATTATGATTTCTTGATCTCAATCTTTTGAGGCAGTTGCTGCCTGGAATCTAGATATGATGTCTTAGATTTCCTTCCTTGGTACCTGTGTGGGTGTTTACAATATATGTAAGTTCAAGCTGTATTTTCTTTCAGCTGGATGCTGTTGATGTTGCTGTCAACAAAGTGCAGAGTACCTTGGAGCTCACTGATGCAAAGCTGCAGGGAAAAAACACAAATACAATGTTTTATTTACTCAGAGGTTAGAGAGCAGTTTTTGCCATCCTGTTAATCTGTGTTGATTGATACAGGTGGTGGGGGGCAGACTGTTTTTAATGTTGTTTACTAGATTAATGAGAAGTCTGTTGGCCAATCTCATGCCTGACACTAGGCTGAAATCTATGGTATAGATAGGCTTCTTAAATTCCGATGGCTACTGAGGCAGAAGGCTATAGGTGACCTAAGAAATTGCACAAGTGTGAATATAAAGAAGCATAGCAAGTTAAAGTGTTTGCGTGTTGTGGTCTCCAGGAAATGGAATACGGAAATCTGAATGTTACCAGGAAATCTGAAAAATGCCTGCCTACCTAACTTCATCTTTTGTGCAATTTAAGACTTATGAAAACCATAACACTTCTAAAACTTGCACCCCTATATTTGAGCCTGGGAAAGGGATTACCAAATTCTGATAGCAAAGGATTAGCGTTTCCTGTGATGGGGTGAAAGATTGTTTAAGAAATAATTTAGATCTAATGACAGCTTAATGACAAGTTAATAGAGAGAAGGGAAAGAATCCTTGAAAAAAATTCTGGGCTTATATGTAGAATTTATATGGATTTCCTTTGAAAAACTGTGTTCTGCTGGAAGGGTCTGAAAAGAAGGCGGCTAGATTTGGTTTTAGCTCATCTTTAGGCAGGGAAGACAGGCCAACAGCATTTACAATACCCCAAAAGGGAAATAATTAATTGTTCTAAAGTCTTGGTCTGAAATGTCTGCTTGCTGAAGATTTTTTCGATTAGTATTTTCTGTCTGCAGAGATGCAATGGCTCTTGTCAAAGGAACTGGTTGCTGATTGATACCAGTTTCACCTTTTATCTTCTTCCACCAAGCTCAGCAGAAGCTTTTTGTTCTAATTGAGTTTTGAACTGATGAAAGATTGCACCAGCTCACTAAGGACCTGTTTTCTTTAAAGATGAAGTTCGAATTGCTATTAGCTTGCTACGCAAATTCAAATTTTTCTTGACATTCTTGCCTACTGGAATTATGTAGAGTTTTGCAGAACAACTCAGTGTCAGTAGATCTGAGTAAGTCACAAAAGATTGAACAGGATAGGGACGGATCAAAAGTGAGGTGTAAGGGTGTAGGGTATAGGGTATGTGAAGTAATTATCTATGTGTGCGTGTATACAAAAATGTATTCATCTTATGTTTATTCTACTGTAAACTTGATTTTTTTGTATGTTAAAATGAAACAGTTGACCAATACATTCAGCTGTTTCTCTTTGTCCATTATGGATACTTGCCTGAACTTTTCTTTTCACACAATTATTACTTAAGTCTTAAACAAACAAAAAAGTCTCTTTGGAATAGCAGTAGGAACATACTCAGTATTCTGATACCACTAATGAGTAAGTCTTCTAAAACCAAGAATGCACTGTCTTACAAATGCGTAGAAAATATTTTAAAAGGTAAGTACCCAAGAAACTTTTCGCTGTGTATTTGCAGAATGTGCACAAAGGATCAGAAGAGTTCCAGGATTTTACTTCTCCCTATATTTACACTTGTTCTTTACGTTAGAGCCCACATATGCTTTAAAAAAGAACCAAATCTCACATATCTCTCAATAGTTTCTTTTTACTAGTTTCTGAGGACAAGTTTTACTTGCCCAAAATATTTAATTCCGTTTGTGATGCAGGAAAGATGAAGGAAAGCCATTTGAGATCACTCATTTTCACTTACCATATAAAACACTGTGTTTCAATCACTTGTGATGATTATGGATTCCATTTTTTGAGGTCAATATTCTGCATTGTTTTCTAGCTAACTTTGGCTAAGGGAAGTTGATATCTATGTATGTCTAGATTTTGAAGAGGGCTGCTCAAATGCACATTGAAACTGGTATATATGAATCATACGCAAATATAAATTTCCATATAATGTGTGGGAAGTTACATATTTGGTAACTTGCAGATAAGCACCTCATGAAACTTAGCTTTTCTTACCTTGAAGTAATGTAACTTAATATGATGGCCAAAAGAGGCAATTAACTGAGTATATATTAAAGGAAAATATGTACCAGAAAGTGCTGGTGACCTGGCTGGCAGTTTGAGAGAGACCACTGAAGACTCTCATTATTAGCAGGTTGGTCTCTCTCAGTCATTCTTGTCTGAAGAATGATTTGGCATGCAAATATAAGAGCTCTCAAGGAAGCATTATATTTTGCAGTTTGCATTACAAGTCTGGAACCTAATCCTGTAAGTTTACTGACTTCAGGTTCTCAATCACATTGATGGGCCAGTGTGTATGTCCAGGGAGTCCTTGCAGGAGGAGATCCGTAGTTTTGAAATTTCAAGTGGGCTGGGAAATTTTATGTCACTGAGGTAGCAGCAGTCTTATTTGATATTTTTAAGGCAGTAGTAACTTTAAGTTGAATACTTTCTTGATGCTTAAAGTATATAGCTTTCCAAAATCCAGTGAAATGAAGATTCACTGGGTTTCATAGGATGCACTTGCTAAAGGCTTGCTTATCTAGACTGATGGAGAATCAGCAAAAATGGAGTTTCTTTCATCAGTTATATTGAACTACCAGGGATAAAAATTGAACTTTGCACTTCCTTGACATATCCTCACATGCAAAATTTGAGTGCTCTGCCACTCTCATCTTTGGGCCTTGATTCTGGGCTGATTCTAAAATGTTCTGTGCTGAGTTCTTGCCATTATGCGTCTGTTAATTTAAGAACTCCAGCTTAGCAGATCCCTTAATTTCTGAAGTACTGAAAGTTTTCTGTGAACTAAACGTTTAAAAGTTCCACCTGCTGTCTACCAGCTGTTTTGTTTTCTGAGGCATCTACATGTGGAGATAGTTGTCTGCCCTCACGTTTAAAGCCTATTGCTGCTGTTTAAGACTGAGAATTGCACAGGTAGGAGATGGACTGTGTTCCAGTTACGGAGTCTCAAAGCCCCCAAAGACCTACCTATTACTTAAAAAAACACGTTAATGATGTCTTTATCTTTACCATACCAGTGCCATTCACTTGTTAGCAATTTTTAAAACACTTTTGTCTGTTCAAAATATTATTCGAAGCAATCTGTGAGGAAAAACTGCAACAGAGATAGACACGACAATACATATCACTCAGCTTCTGACAGTTCTAGTACGCTGCATGACAGGAAGCGAGAGCAAACTGTGTGGCTGCATGGGGAGGAGTTCCTGCTGAAAACTGAAGGAGAGACATAGGGACTCCTTTGTAGCAAAGACTTTTCACTGTCACGCTGAGTATTAAGAAACCTCCTAAAATCTGAGTATAATACAAAGTACCTCATGGTGTGGTGTTGCTTTTTTGTGCATCATCAGGTAAGTGTAAATTCGGGATGGTGTTACTTCTTATTGTTTCCATGCGTGGCATTGTAGTAAGTTGAAATTGCACAGATACTGCTTCTGAGCATGCCACGATTTAAAATTGGGTATTCATGAAACCAAAATACTGCTTAGCAGGAATGTTTCCTTCTGTAAGGAAAGAAATTTGTTAAAAGTTTAGATAATATACTCTGATATTCGCAATGGGATGGATGACAGTTTATTTTTCTCTATGTGTTGCTAGTTTATTGCTGCAGGATGGTGGCTTTATGTTTTTGGTTTTGCTTTTTTATCATATATGTGTAAACATCTCTGCCTCTGTCTCCTAGTGTGAAAATGAGGATTTTTGCTGATGCTAGGGTTTAGATGGGAAAATTTATAGCTATATGCATGTCTATCCATTGTCAAAGTGAAAGCTGTAACAGATCCTATTTACAGTGTATTTACAGTCCATAATGATTCTGCTCTGCAGCATGTGTATGTGGTATCACCTGGAAAACTGGGTGCAGTTTTAGACATTGCACTTTGGAAAGATATGGACGGATAAGTAGCAAGATTGATAATAACTGTAGAAAATACAGCCTATGAAGAAAGTTTAAAAGATTTAGCGTACGTTGTGTGTAGAAAAATAAGACTTGATATGAGGTACAAGTATACATTTGTCTCTGAGTGTGTGGGAACAGTTATAAAGTTGGTACTTGTTCTCTGTATTTGCCAAGGGTAGCACAGGAATAAGGGGGCTTATTTCATAGCAAGGGAGATTTAGGTTAAATATTTTGGGGGGGAAACACTTCCCGATTGTACTGTTAATTAAGCAGTAGAACAGAGCATACAATTACATTATAAAACCTGTCACTTCAAACTTTTCAGCATAATTTAGAAAGCTGCATTGTACACATTGACCTGTTTTACATGTTGCAATGGTTAGCATTTAATACTTGATTGTTCTTAATGATTTGTGTGGAATTTTGGTTTTGGGCTGTTAATAATACGTGAATAAGAGTAGCACATTAGGGTCACAAGGGCACAAATCTGATCTCTAACTTTGCAGCTCTAGTCCCAGTTTGTAGCATCCTTCCACTCAGAAAAGTAGAGAGCTTCCTCTTATTTAAGAAGCAAAGTTATTTCACCATATTTGCATATATGTTGAATAAAACCATACTTTGAAGTTCTTAGAAACATGCGGTAAAGGTGGGGGCCTGTAGTGCGAAGCAAGCAAGTCAGGGATATGTTCAAGGGCCTATATGCTCTTGGATTTGCTATGGAGAATGTGGCTTAATTATACTGAAGCTTAAGACTGGATTGTTAATTGGGATATATATATATATTTTTTTACGTTCCCTGTGACAATTTTCAATAGTGAAAGAGATGGTCTGTGATAAATTTATTGCACAGAATGTTTTTAAGATGTTCTCTGGAATGCTTTATGCAGTTCTGACCTAAATCATGTTTAAGAAAGGTAAATCAAAATTGCAACAGGCTCGGAAAGTTTAAGACTGTCAGAGAAATGAAGAGCTATTCAACTAGTGAAGATCAGTTTTTAATAGATGTTAAATGTTTGAATTCTCAGTTTTTATTAAATAGCTTAAGAATGGGACTGGTGATCACTAACTGACATACTGTTAAATTGGTGTAGTCTTTTTGGATGTACTTAATATGCATATTTGCTGTGGGTATGTATTTTAGATATCATTCACTTGAAAATGTATAGCAGAAGAAATCTAATAAATGCCACAGTTTTCATGGAACACCAGGGAGATGCGTGTTTGTGAAGTAAAATCACGCGGATTGTTTAGCATCTACTAATATTGCTGAGCTCACTTCAAAATCTTTTAAGTTGGGTGCAGATTCTGTCTCCTATTCTATATGCTTTGACCAAAATGATTGAAGTCTTTATCTCTGTCAATTTTGGTTGAAACTGGGCAACAAGTTTTGCAAAAATAAAATAATTAAAGAATCAGGAGTCACAGGGATATCGACCAATATCCCATAAGCCTTGTTTCCTGAGAAATGGAGCTAAAGTGCTTGAGTGTGTGTTTATATCTATTGAACCCAAAAATAGATATAGCAACATGTAATTTTAGTAAAAATGGTACTCTTTTTATTTGCAAAAAAATCCATTTTGGGTGCAGCCATTTTATCTATTCTGTGTGATGCTGAAGAAGAGCACTTGAGGGACTTAGATCAAAAGCCATATGCAGGAACCTGTCTGTGGTTTCAAAGGTACAGCAGCATAACGATGCTGAATGCAGGAGACGGGGGGAAAGCAGACTAGCAGTAGAGTATTAGAACAATAAGGGTTTACTGCAGTTTATGCAAACATAAGCCAATTGAACGCCATGTGGAGACCTAGTTTATGGAAATTGTTTCATTCTGCTGTATGTGGTGCCGGTGCTGTGCACAGCATCAGCAATCCAAGCTCTCTTTTACAATGAGAAGCTTCATTGGATTCTTAAAAACAAACAAACAATAAAACCCCCAAACTTAAAAAATAAATAATATAATAAAAATAATAATAAAGCGTCATTTGAATGAATCTGCTTTTCAAGTGAGAAAATTTCATTGTGATTTTTGTTCCAAGAAAAAAAGTCATACCTCTTACATACACAGATGAAGCAGTTTTGGAACCAGAAGTGGTGGTTGACAGCTGTGATTAAATGGTCAACTGCAGCAAGTACAGGTCGTTGTTGTCCAGTCAGAGGAAGACCATGCCTTCAAGTGCACAAAACCTTTAAGGGTAGAGTTAGAGCATTAAAATAGCCTAACTATGATTATTCTTGCTTTTACAACTAGACCTATAATAAACTCCCTCAACACAAACAGACAAGGCTAGGAACTGCAACTTCATTATGTCAGCTTGCCAAAGCCAAAGGAATCCAGGCATTTTTTGCACGCTGACTGATAATATTGCTTGGGGCCACAAAGATCTGGATCTGAGGGATCCCAGCTGAAAAGTGTTTATGAGAAGAACAGAAGATGAATCTAAATAGTGTATGGACTCTTTTAAATTGCATCTTAGTTTTTATTTATATGCTAGGTGAATTTAGAATCCTTAGATATTGATTGTAAGTGTTAATTTTAACATATAAAATTAACATATAAGTTAAGCATAACTTATGTAGCAGCCTTCAAGTTCTGACTGAGAAAGGATCATGTAATGAAGATTGCTGTTCACTCATATAACAAAGAACTCCTACGGAAAAAGAAATAGAAGTATTTAACTTATTTATCTGAATTTGATTCAGACTTTATAGTAAACTGTGAAAAAGTTTCAGCATGTTTAACTCTGCTAGATTCCAGTGACTGATACTCTCCCCCGTCTTCCGAAAAGGGGAAGGAAGAAGGTTAAATAAAGATAGAATAAATACCAGTCCTCAAACAAAGCTATGCTGATCCTTGTCCTTACAGCATCCCGTACATGCACACCCATTTCCTGTTGTTAATGTTAAACACATTGAATATAACTTTCATTTCATTGTTCACTTCAGTGTTCATTTTATATTACATTGACCGGAAAATCTCAAATCCATCACAATAAGCACTGTAGAAATAAAGCTTGCTCTCTGTGCTCAGAGAAGGGTGAAAAGGAGCTGCCATTTTGTCTGGCAGAGATGTGAGTGACTCCTCAGAAGTGCTTAGATACCAAAGTTTCACTGGCAAACTCTTAAGTGCCATAGATAACCTCACATCCATTTCAGAGTTTTCTGCTGTGTTGTAACAGACTTAGAGCAGAGTCTGGTTTTTCACTTGTTTGTTTTGCTTGGGACATCAAGAACAAGCAAGCTCTGATACTAACACCAATATACAAAGAGCCTGCCAGCTGAACATGTGCAGAGTGGGAAATAGAACCGGCAAAGCTTTGTAGCAGGCTCGGTGCACACTGTGCAATCGGGTCATCTCTGACTGTTTCTCCCTCAAAAGGAATAAAGCTTTTGTTTAGATTTTTGTGTCACTCTTGAGAAAAAGAAACCTGTAATGTCTTTGGTATTCTGAACAGAAGAGGGCAGCGGAAATATACACGGAAACCAGTTTTATTTTAAAACTAAGGAATTTTTGGTTCTCTTTAGAGCTTAAGCAAGTTCTTTTTGCCAACATAACATGAAGAACTGTGATACTGGAATGCAGGGTAACAAGTTCTGTTCTTTTTTTTAAATTTTGTATTAGAATTCAATATTCTGAAGTTATGGTCCCAAAAAGCATGTATGATGCATTAATCAGCTAAAAAAAAGCACTACGCTCTGGGAAAACTTGCTTGAACATGCTGTTGTCTTCCCATGCCTTCAAGCTCTTAGAACTGTGAGTGGTATGGCCATGGGAGCGAAAGATAAGCAGGGAGGAGTGCTGGTACTGGCATGAAGGTGAGTGGTAGGCTATGGTAAAGTGAAAAGAGGGCTGGCCTTAAAAGATGACAGGAGATTAATCTCTCTCTCTCTCTCTCAATGAACTTAAAGTAGGGAATGAATTATCACTTGTTTGTGAAATTGTAATTGGTTAGCTCTGAACCAAACTTAAGAGAGACACCATATTCAACAGGAAATTCAGAGGTTTCTATCTGGTTATTGCAGACAGATGCTTATGTGATTAATATGACATGGTCTCCCTCTATACGGACTTCTTCCTAGAACTGTGCATTGTATCAGCCAGGCCAAAGTGGTTGGGTTTTTTTGGGTTTTTTTTGGCATCTGTACCTTTATTTCATCTTAGACATTTGAATGTCAGTGCAACAGTAACGTGATAAGATGGAAAATGGGTAATCCTACGTGAGGCTTATTCTTGTTTCAGTACCACGAGCGTTCTGGCTTGAGGCTGGGTAATGTGACACCATTGCTGCCCCTTGTAGTTCACTTCTGAAGTCTGCTTTGTCATGTTATATCCCACCACCTGTGGCAGGAAATGTTAAATTAGTGATTATTCAACTAACCTTAAGATAGAAGGTTATTACTCTTTTGCCTAGTAATTTTATACCCAATTTAAGCTGGATCCAAGGCGTATTTTGTTAACTGAGTGATAACAGCAGGTGAGAAAAATGTTGAAGCATTTAGTCAGAATTTTCTCCTGTTGTATTAGGAAGACCAAAATGCTTACCTTCCAATCTGAAATATTTTAACTTTTTTGTTTTCTGGCTGTGTCATCTGTGAAACTTATGGGAACATTTTAAATTAGTCTGAAGAATTGAAATACTTTCCTCCCAGTCCAGTTTGTCATTATTTCTTTCATCCTACCTCACTTTTTGCATACCTTTTAACATCTGTTTTGTACTATTCGTGCCTCATCACTGGACTCTGTGTCCTGACTCTGAATCTTCCATGCTCTGTGATACAACTAACTGGGAGCTTGATACCTTTGAGATCATTTGAATGCGATTTGAAATGGAAACAGTGAAAACTTGAAACAAATCTTACAACATAGAAGGAACAGCAGGTGGAGGTTTTGGACTCATTAAAGGAATAAATTTGGTCTTGGCAAGTGATACTTTTCAAGTTTTTTTAAGAAGGAGATCAACATGTTATGGATGGGTGTGGAAGTACTGACAAACTACAAAGGAAGAAAGATGAGAATTGTAGTGTCTGAATATTCTTTTGAACTTATCAGCTTCTGTACATGTTAGGTATTTAAGAATTAGAAGGGTGCTTAGAATCGCTAGTATATTTGAATATATACATGTGGATTTTGCTGATAAAAATGATTTACATATCAAGAGAATTTATAAGCTAACTGGATTTTTTGAAGGAATGTTGTATAAAAACAGTGCAAGTAGAAATTCACATGAAAGTCTGGATTATTGTTGGGATTTGATGTCTTTATAGAAAGAAAATGATCGTATGTTCCTGCCTTATTCCCAGCTGCTTAAACACCGACTGTGGTTCCTAGAGCAGAAGGCCATCATCAGGGTTTCGATATGAAGGTTCCTTGTAGATTGAGAGAGCTCTCAGCTGGCTAAGGAGATATTGATTGCTTTTTAAAATTAAAAAAACCCATGTAGTAGAGCTGCTTTTCATGCAGACATAGTCTTCCCTTTGGAGTGCAGCTTGAACCTTTTCTGACCTATGATGTTTGACTTTTTGTTAAGTATTTGGTCTGTTTTCTCCCCTCCTACCACATTAATCCCTTTTGGATTTTATTTTTGACTATACCTGATCTCTTCAAATTGTTTTCCTTTGGTTGGTTTTGGTTTTTAAATCAGTCTGATAGAGATACTGTCCTTTGAGTTGCCCTTGATAATAGCGTACTATAAACTGGAGAGGGTCATAAAACCTGGAACAGTGAATCCCTTCCTGCCTTTTCCTCGCCAGTAAAAATGATAAAAATTTTTGTTGGCTAAATGGTTTTCCCTTTTCTGTATTATTGTGAATTTTGTTTTTGTTTTGTTTAGGGGGGTTTATTTTTTGATTAAACTTTCATTACATAGGACAGACTTAGCAAAAATGCAGTGTTTCTACATTAATGAATTAATGCATTCATTGGGTAATTATTCATGACCCAATTTTCTTTCATAAAAGTAGGCAATTGATTAGGAAATCATTCACCTATAAAATAGAGAATTAAAATATGTTTACATTCATGCCTTTTTAGATGTTTTTCTTTAAAATGCAGTGTGTGGTGATGTTCTATTATTAGAATTGGGATTGGGAGTCCACGATTGCTGTCATCATTGAACTTCGCAAAAAATATGTTAACTTGCATTTTGACACCTAGAAATCCTTTTAAAAAAACTTTGACTTATTACTGGTATGGAAAACTGTTTCTTTAACTTAGACTTAACAATGTTTACCCAAATATTTTTTAGTTCATCGCGTACTTCCCTCCCCCAAAATCTTAATAGGACATTCAAAGGAACTGTAGTAGAACATGTGATGGTATGTTTGCCTTGTTCTTTTTTTTAAAAAAAAAGGAAAAAAATGTACATGATGTATGCATGTATATTTGTATTTGTGTATGCACATATATATTACATTTTTATATAAGTGTGTGTATATATATGCACCTCTACCTACTTATATTTATTTAAATCATATATTAGAACTGCATTTTTTACAAAGTTGCTTTCTTCCAATTAGCAGTGTTGAAGTGTGCCCAGATGTATGTTCTGGAAAGACTAAGTTTTTTAGATATTTTCATATGAAAACAATTTGAAATACAGAACAATTAAATGGTTTTTAATTTTTCTTTATTTTGGACTTTTTGTTTTGGGGGGGTGGAGAAAGTCTGTTTTGGTAGAATGAATGGATCCTCATTTGTTAAATGGATTTCTGTATGAAAAAAGGGCTTAAAAAGTAAGTTGTTTTGTGTTTTGTTTTGAAACAAGTCTGTCTATGACTTAGAAGGTTTAAAGATATTATGTGCCTATGCAAATACATTGTCTTGAACTCTTATTTATTTTGATGCCAGTCTGTGTGCAGACACATTTCTAAGCAATTAGAATGGATCGATGATTTAGCAAAAGCCAGCAATTCTTCTGAAAAGCATTTCCTTCCCCGTCACAGGTTGGTTTTTTTTATCAAGCTATTTTTGTGCATGTTTGCATTTCATCTCCCAGGTGGTAAAATATAAATCTCTGGTATTGATAAGTAAAACCCTGTGATGGAGAGAGAGTGTTAATCCACCCTTCTTATAACAATGTCTTATTGCTCTAATTCCTTTAATTAAATCACTGCTTTAGTATATAATTGGATATCATCTTACTTTCTCATCTCCTGTGAGATATTTATTGAGAACAACTCTTCCCTGATATGTTAAGACCAGGAAGGTGTTCTGTCTCTATAACTATGGGTGTAATCACAGCCTTTTGGGCAACAGTATCCCAAACGTGGATCAAGATTCAAACTTGTTACACACACAGTCATTGTGGTCTGGGGGCTTAGGGTTTTTGTTGTTGTTGTTTTGTTTGTTTGGGGTTTTTTTTGTATTTCAAAAGACAAAAAAAACCCCAAGTGTGATAGAAAATGATAGAAAATGTTCAGTCTAGAGGTACACATTCAGATGCATGTAATGCATCTGTGTGTGGTCAGTCAGAAAACAGACACATCTCTATTCAGAATAGATATTTGTTATTGGTATACTTTTTCATGCAGACATGTACACCTTTTTTAAGGTCTACAAATATCATGCAGAAAAGGGGGAGTTACCCGAAGCATTGCAAGCTGTCCTTTTTTCCTAGCTGGCAAACTGTTTCATAACATTTTTCAATTTAATTTGTTTCAAGTACGTACAAATTCTAATAAAGACATACTCTGCAGTAAGATAGCAGGTGGCATTTGTCCATTGCTCATAGCATGATATAGAGTAATCACAGTATTTTATATTTAATACAATGCTGCAGTATGGCATTACTCATGTAATTAATATACACTGGAGATAATGAGTGATCATGTCTAGTATAAGGATAGCATACTACCTTTTTAATTCTATTTTTTTCATATTATTACTCTGAATTTACAATAGGGATGGGTTCTAATTGCATAGTTCAGTTTGAAATTTCAAGAATATTCACATTAATAGCTTTAATGTGCTTCTTAAGTACAAAGACGGGGCACACTAATGGTCATGTGTCTTACAACTTTATCCCCATTTCATAGTATCCATAATATGTTGGGGTTTCTTACTGGATTTTAATTAAAACAAAACCTGATACAATCTCTAAGCGGGCATAGTTCTGATAAAACAACATACATATGCAGTATATTAGAATGTGATTATGTATTACATGTGTAAGGAACATAACTTATGTATATAATTCAGGCGTGCTCAGGTATCCATAAGGGCCTCAACTTTTCTGTCCCTTGACACGTTCGTGGTTAAATTTTCTGCAATTTTCTGTAAGATCTCTGCATGAGTAAACTCATGGACTTATTATTAGTGTATGTCATCTTAATATAGCATACTCGCAGTGGGCTTTCCTTCTCCCTATTGCACATGCTTCTTCAAGCCATATAGTCCTAAAAAAAGCTATTAATTTGTATTAAAACTGGTGATTGCTATGGCCATAGATAATTGTAAGAAATATTAACAAGAACTAGGGATACTTAATGTGCGAGATAATAAAATGAAATTAAGAAATCAGTCCTTTCTCCCTAGTGCTATACCTGGGCCAGTGCAGGTGTCATGTTGAATTCACACATTGTGTTTTTTGGCTTAACATAGTTTT
Source organism: Aptenodytes forsteri (assembly GCF_000699145.1). Classification (NCBI taxonomy): domain Eukaryota; kingdom Metazoa; phylum Chordata; class Aves; order Sphenisciformes; family Spheniscidae; genus Aptenodytes; species Aptenodytes forsteri. The sequence continues at coordinate 12,582,255 of NW_008795909.1, forward strand.
GCGTGACAATATAAGCTGGTATGAAAAATCTACCGTAAGACGATATGATGCAGTTAGGAATTGTTTGATATGTTTATTTGTCATTCAAGCAATATGTGCAATAGATATTTGAACCTCTCAAGAGCACTGCTTACTTAAATTCTCTCAGGAAGTTCAACTTTTTCATTAATGTGCTGCTTAACTGTTTTCAGTATTTGGGCTATAAATTAATTTTATCAAAGATCCTTGGCTTTGCAGTGAAGCTTATTCCACTTTGAATATGTGCAATACATACAATGCTTTATCACATAATTGTTCTCCTGGATTCATCCCAAAGCTATTAAACTGTATTTCTAGGATTTTTTGTGAAAGGAAAACACACCAAATTGTTGAGATCAAAATGGAGTCAAGTTTGTGTTGCTTGATGTGCTGTGTGATTTAAAACATAAAGTGGAGAGCAACATTTAAGGGGTAATTTTCTGGAACATGAGAGATTCGGAGGTCAGCTGCGTTGTGCTATGGCAACCGAGACAGGACTTGTAACTCCTTTGGGTAAAAGATGCTCACAAAGAGCAGGGATTAATTTAATGAGCACCTTATGCTCCCTGCACAATATCTACTGCAATCTTTGCTTCTAATCCACTTATTATGGGCAAAGAAATTTATCTGGTACCTCAATTATTGGAGGGGGTTTTTTGCCATGGTGTTCCCCTCCCCCGTTGATAGTAGCCCTTGAAACTCTTAGAAAATTAAAACATTAATCTTAACTGCAGTGGTTGATATTTAACAATTTTTGTATGAAATGACTCGTCTTGCATAGCTACTGGGACAAATGTACAAAGAACATAAATAGTATAATACTTGCAAACTTTGAGGTAACAAGAATAGTATAATGTACATGTTGTGAGGTAGATTATTTTTGTGTGTGTGTTACTTTTCTGTAAGTAGAAGAGCTAAAATAAAGTGAGGAGTGATCCTTTGATTAGCATGACAAAGTGCAAGGTAGAGCAAGCTCCACCTACTTTGTGGAGGCTGTCCCAGACTCATTCAATATGTAATTGCTTTTCTTACAATTTACCTTTCTTTTCATCCCTTTTGGTGTGTACATCACAGTTGATACTGATTTGTTCCTCATGAGTGTATTGAGATTTAGTTACATAACCAAAGAGGTTGTCTCTAAATAAGATATGAGCATGTTAATATTTACTACTAACTACATTTTGTGCTGTGCTTTGTCTGAATAACCTTGCCTTGCACACTTGTCCTCATGGACACTGCTTTGTCCATGATACTTCTGTGTTTTGGACCCATATACCCGCCTTGAATGTAGTAGTCAGAAGCCCACACAGTTGTTGTATAACTTTCCTTCAACAGAAACAGGATGTCCTGTCTCCTTCAAGTTCACTTTAACCCTGTAGCCTCGCTAGCATGCTTGTACTTCGTATTATGTAATTTATAGTCTCAATCCACTTTCATTAGAGTTGGCCTGTGTTGGAAATGCCACATTCTGTGTTAATCTGTAGCCATGTGACCACCAGTAAGAGTCTTTTCATCAGTTATTTAACAAAGGAGCTACTGATTTGTTGTGTGTGGTCATTTGTCATGCTCCGTTGACAATGAAATTACATCTATTCCATTATAGAAAAAGTTTGTGTTAGTTCCAAGATGCATAGTATTTAGAGACAATTTTTTTTTAAATTTGACCTGTCTATAGAGTATTGGGGACACATACTGTAATCAAGCACCTTACTTACTTTTTTTTGGGGGGTGGGTGGGAGGGTGGGTGATG
>NW_008795909.1:12584053-12613311 GCF_000699145.1 Aptenodytes forsteri
GGTGGGAGGGTGGGTGATGGATTAACACCCTTTTATTGGTTACTATATTGATTGTTTTGGAATTAACTTTTATTCTAATATTTGCAGACTGAGGCTTAGGTTTACACCATTTTTATACTTCCATAACTAAAGGTGCCAGACTTAAACCAACACCAACGCAAGCTGTGAATGCAGTTGCATCCCATCCATCTGTACACCAGAATCACCATTAGTGTAGATTCCAGTATACCAGATCCATACACCATTTCAATTTACACTTCTCTTGTAGAAATCTGTATTCCAAATCTAAACACCCTTCGTTTTGATGTAACCTGTGTCCACTGTGTGGGAAGGATGGTACCTTTTAGTTTGTAATTTCTTGTTTGCAAAGTAAAGACTCAGTGTTGACTTAAATAGAATCAATATATAATTTTTTGAGGAAGACTAAAGGATACATGCATTTGTATCTACAGAAGTCTAATTAGGTTTGAAGAATAGTCTGCAACATGTTCACTAGGATCTTAGGAAAAGTTACCTTCTGGGCAAAGTACTGACTTTACAGATCTCATCGCTGTTTTGTGTTTTTCATCATGAATTCACATTGTCTAACCCTAGAATAATAATTCAGATTAATTTATCCTATGGAAAAAAACCCCCAACCTTATAAAACACCGCTACAGAATAAACAAATATACTCAGTATTATTTCAGATATTTCTGTTCGTTGCTCAGTGTGGTCTGGTCCAGAAGTTTGTGTCCTATTCTGTCTTTTAACTTGTTGCTAAAAATCTGTACTATAACAGTAAGAGGGATTTGACTGTGCATAGTCTGAGGGTGAAGAATTACTTTTCATAAAACACTTCTCATTGTGTAATGTGGTCAGAGAACTCATGATCCAGTTTCTGTTTCTGAATAATAGTGTTAAAACACAGCTGTCCTTGACTTAAAAATTGTCAGAAAACAGTGAGACAAGTTACTTCCTAAAAACTAGCAAAATTGTATTTAAATATGATTAGTCAAAGATCTGCTGAAAACTAATGAGTAAATATAAAAAGTTTCAACACCTATAGTTTCATTTTAAAACAGCATGAAATAAAAAGCTTCTGGATTTTATGATAAATATTCCTTCTCTTTATTCATCAAAGAAAATTCTCAGAAACCATATGCTTGACCTAGTAGATGCAATGGTTGTTTTACTGGCTTGATGGAATAAAACCTCCAGGCTTCAAAAGAGCTAGTGGTGTGGGTACTGGGGAGGGGGGATAGTTTATATAGATATATATTTTTTTAATTATTAATTAAAAAAATACCTGCACAATGTGCAGCTCGTGCCTTTTAGCTGAACTTTGGTCATCTCCTAGTGGTGTGGGTACTGGGGAGGAGGAATAGTTTATATAGATATATATTTTTTTAATTATTAATTAAAAAAATACCTGCACAATGTGCAGCTCGTGCCTTTTAGCTGAACTTTGGTCATCTCGTAAGATAGAAGCTCTGTATGGCATCTGTGTGAGTTTTTTTTGTTGTTCTCTAAATTGCTCGTCTTTGACTTCTGTAGACTGGAAACTAAATCCCAGCTATTATTATCTGTGAATGCTTATCTCTAGTTGACAGTGGAAGACAACACAGCTGGATAAATAAGAATCATGTATTCTGTGACTTCTCTTGTTTCCTAAATCTTCCTGGCCTGGTAGAAAATGCAGAGCTCTGTTAAATGAAATTTCATACTTCTTATTTGAAGGGCATGAAGATGAATCTTGTGGTGAACCTGTGAAATGACATCAGGGAGGGCTTGCCATTTTCCAAAACAAAACCTGAATATAGAGCAGAATGCAATCACTGACGTGGATATTGAAATCCAGATATATGTTAATTTAAGTCCTGAAGTACATTTCACCTATTATCCTCACTATGTAATATTGACTGTGTGGGAATAGTACTTGATTGCTGAATGTATGTTTTGAAAAATCGAAGTATAGGCTTTTGACACAAAATACAAGTTTCTCCTTCTGACAGTTTCATTAATTACAAAAGTCAGTATCAAGTGCCAAAGTACAATTTACAATATGCAATAATTACTCGTGGGTTTAGTTAGCAATAAGTTTCTTAACTGAAGTGAACCTAACTCTCTGTGAGCAGAAAAGGAAACATTAATTTACTAATGTGCTAAGTAGTAGCTTTTGAACTTGTGAAAATAGAGTTTATATTCATATGCATGGTGATTATAATGATGATGAGACTAAATAATTAACTATATATACATATATATGTGTGTGTGACTTTATGTATACCTGTTTAAGGATCAGGCTAGTGGTAGTTGGTACTATTCATCAAAACTGAGCTTTTCTTTTCATTTTGTTTTCTAGAAGAAACGAAAACAGAGTACTCAAGATGAAGATACAATCAGTATCTGCAGCCTGGATACAAGTGTGAGTAATTTTGTTTTCCTTTTTGCTGTCCCTCCCCACCCACCCCCAAACTAAAATACGGTTATTATGGGTGCTCTGAAACAAACCCGTTCATATTTTCAGCTATATTGTTTTCATACGTAGCGTGAATAACTTGTTCTGCTTATTACTAAAAATTTAAATCTGATATATTACTGCATTTCATTTTTCTGTAGTAAAACTTTTGAAGAGAAAAATAAAAAGTCAGAATTGACAGTAAAGCAGCGAATCTCTTATTAGTAAATAGTAGTAGTAAATAATTATCAGGATAAAAGGGCATTGTGAATGCAGGACTTAAAAGCAGACCTTTTATCCCATTGCATGGTTGTATGAGAGATTTTATTTCAGTTATGTCAGTGGTGGTTAATGCTGGTGTTGTGAAGCTGTGTAATGTGATATTAATACAATTGAGAGACCTGTGTGTTTCACTGCTGAAGTGATGCGCACGTCACATAGAGCTATGCTACTCTATCACACACTTCAGATGTGAAGAAGCCATCAGAAAACATTTTATATAAATTGTGCAGTTTTTAATGTGTATACTTTTCCATACAAACAGACTTTTTCTAACTTGTGAATTTTTTAATTGTTTCTGTAAGTAAAGGTGAAATATTGACTTGTCTGAGTTGGTAAAACTGGTTTTATTATTTAAAAAAAAAAAGTACTACAGTGACTGGTGTCTGCTTACTTTAAAAATGTAAGGACCAAACTCTTTCTGTTGATTTTGGTGGATGTTGAATCAAAGTATTAATGAGTGTAACTATGCAGTAAACTGCAATGCATGTTGTTTTTCCTGTAAAGTTGTTACATAAGGGTAACAACTTGCATTTATCACTTCAAATCCATGGAACTAAAATGTATGTAGGAAAATTTACCATTCTTTCTGTTCAGTGTTTGTATCATCATTTTCAGTGTTTTGTTTACAGTCAGCTGTTGAACTAGTTTTCTCTTTCTGTAGACCTCTCATGTAGTACAGACAGAAAAAGTAAGTTAAAAAATAGAGAATATAAGCTGCTTGTTTTAACAGTTTTTTATTTATTAGCAAGTGTCAAACCTAGTGCTGTGGTTTCTTTAATGATCAGATTTGATTTTTGGTTTTTGAAGTATACCTGTTCTTTGAAGAAGCAATTACATTTAAGGGTTTATCTGCCTGCATGGCTGCAGACAAATGCAAGCTCTTGTAGACGCTTCAAGTGGGCTGGGTAGAATCCAGCACCGTTTTGGAGATCATTAAGCCACAGTAGCCTGACCTTGTCTGTTAGCTAATACTTCAGTGTTAGTTAATCACATTAGACCTTACATTGGGCCCTACTTCAAAGGAACTGTTATTCCTTTAAAGGAATTTTAAAGAAATTGTTATTCTTCAGGGAAAATTCAAAATTGTTGACTATTTATTCTTGACAAATTGATAGCTTTTTAGATGCCTGACTCTGATCTGGGATGGAAAATGCTGGTTTTAACTATTTTCATGTTTCTGTAAAGAGTATGTATTTTATTCTTGTATAATGAAAACAATTATGTAAAATTCTCTTGTGTAGAAGCTGTTAGCTTCTGTAGAAATACTTGGATGAGTATAACTTCTGTTTTGGCTAATAGCTAAGGATTTAAATACTGCTTAAAAGGTACAGTTTCTGTTAATAGGTGAATTCTTAGAGGAGGGCAATCTAATGTGATCTTACCTCTGAATTTGGCCCACAGAAATACAGACAGAAAGCATAGAGCAAAATAAGGTTCGGAGTTTACTGATAAGCAATAGAATGCCCTTCATTTCCAGCTATTAAATGCTACTTAAAATTTATAAAATAATATTTCCTTGATACTGGTACAGTTTCTGTTAATAGGTGAATTCTTAGAGGAGGGCAATCTAATGTGATCTTACCTCTGAATTTGGCCCACAGAAATACAGACAGAAAGCATAGAGCAAAATAAGGTTCGGAGTTTACTGATAAGCAATAGAATGCCCTTCATTTCCAGCTATTAAATGCTACTTAAAATTTATAAAATAATATTTCCTTGATACTGCTTTTGTGCGTAACCATTATTATTGGCAAGACAAGTGAATATAAATATGAATCAGAGAAAAGATAAAGCAATTAACTAAATGTTTCTATGCTGATCTATGAGACAATGACTATTAAAACTATTGAATTTTGATTTTCATGAAAATATTTGTAAATCCCTACGTTAGATGGATCCTGTCAATAAAATGTGTGAAGGGCTGTTAAAACTATTCCCGCTGTCTTCAATGAATGACTTCACTACTTAAATTTAAATGCATACTGAAGTCTGTATTCTTAGCAAATTGTAGGTAGAGAAGGGACAAGAAAGGGAGGGAGGAAGAAGTTTGAACCTTTCCTTACGGGACTTCAGAATTACTCAGGTCAGCAGGGTGGGGAATATCCCGTGAGGATATAATAGGTAGTGGTATGCAGTGTATCTTGAAGAACGGTCTGTTTATTTAAATGGACAATTTATATAAATACTAGTTGATTTATCTTTTTTGCTTGAGGTAGCCTCAAGCCTGTCACCATTTTTTTATGTTGCCAGAAAGTACTGATTATCTTATGCTGTACAGCCAGACAGAATATACTATGTCTTGTATGACAGTTCAGGGCAAAGTTTCAAAGACACATTATAATACTACAGTTTCCTATTCAGCATGTGATACTGTGCTCTCATCACTGATGTCATGGTTTAACCCCAGTTGGCAACCAAGCACCAGACAGCTGCTCGCTCAGCCTCCCCTGCCCGCAGTGGGATGGGGGAGAGAATCGGAAGAGCAAAAGTAAGAAAACTCATGGGTTGAGATAAGAACAGTTTAACAACAACAACGTAATGAAAAGGAAAACAACAACAGAGAGAGAGAGGAACAAAACCCAGGAAAAACAAGTGATGCGACTGCTCACCACCCATCGACTGATGCCCAACCAGTCCCCGAGCAGCGATCACCTCCCCCAGGCCAACTCCCCCCAGCTTATATACTAAGCATGACGTCACATGGTATGGAATATCCCTTTGGCCAGTTTGGGCCAGCTGTCCTGGCTATGCTCCCTCCCAGCTTCTTGTGCACCTTCTCGCTTGCAGAGTATGGGAAGCTGAAAAGTCCTTGACTTAGTGTAGACACTGCTTAGCAACAACTGAAACATCAGTGTGTTATCACATTATTCTCATGCTAAATCCAAAACACAGCACTATACCAGGTACTAGGACAACTGATAATAATTGGTGTTAAGGCTAGTTTGCCTCTGGCTGTGACAGAAGACTTAAACTGTCAGGGTGACTTCCTTCGAGAGGGAAAGTGCCTTTGTTTTGGAAAATCAGTCTGGCGTGTGACCTCATAACAACACCCTCAGGTTTTTTAGCTTTAGTTAATGGTTCAAGTGTGCCCATCAAAACTTGGTGCTGTTGACATTAAAACAAGTTGGGCAGGAAGAATTATGCATTTTCTAATGACTCATGTTCCTGCCCATTAGGTTATAATCATCCTGGTAATGGACTGTCATCTTTGTGAGCCTTCTGGACATGGCAAATAAACATTTGTTTTCCTTCCACATCATATTTTGCTGATGGATAATGATAAAGACAATGCTGAGTATGCATCTAGGTTGAATACCTGCTCCTTAAGTTCTAGGTGTCTCATGTCATTAGAAAATATTAGAGGGTCTTCTAGCTGCACTGTGGAATGTTGTAGTGTGAAGGGCCAGTTGGAATCCAGCAGTCCATGGCTGAATACTTATCTGTAGAAGCATTTTGTTCTGTGTGTGTGCTTAAAAAGTACAAGAAAAGGGAGACATGCTAGAAGATGCTGTTTATATTGGGGAGGAATGTCTTTTGTCGGCTTGGGTTTTGCTCTGAGAGCGCCATAATTGACATTCCAAACAATTAGAGATTTTGTTACAGAGCAGAGAGTTGGCTGTATTTTGTTCTCATGTTTGTGAAGGCAAATTTCAAAAAGAAGGCAAATTTCAAAAAGAATCGGTTCGCACCTCACAGAAACCAGCTGTGGGTGGTGGTAGGCAAAATCACCTTTCCTTACTGTGTTGCTCTCCACTATTCATATACTTACGCAAAAAAAAAAAAAACAAATTGGGGGGGGGGGGGGAAGGTTGGGGGGGGGGGAGGAAGAGAAGTATCTAGAATAATCAGAAGTTCGGAAAAGTTTCCATGTAAGAAACAATCAATATACTGAAACTTATATAAACTGAAATCAAATATACTGGGGGAAAAAATGGTGGGTGGTTAGTTCTATGAAATATGATCAGTATAAGGTTGTTCATTCTCTTGTGATTAAGGGCACAAAATGAAACTCTTTGTAGATTCATACAAAACCAAAAGGGATACTTCTTCACCTAGCATGCAGAATTCTGGCACAGGGTGTTCTGGATACCAGAGGTTTGCAGGAGTTCAAAAAGCGGATTGGACAAATTCATGGAAGAAAAATCCATCGAGCTATTAGATGGAGTGAAACCGTCCGTCTGAATAAATCTTACAACTTGCATACTTCTGGAGTCTGGGAGAGTAAGCTACATGTGTATCACTAGGTGTTCACTCTGCTTTCACACACTTCCCTGGACAGCTGTTCTTTACCATAGCTAGAGATGTGGTACTGGCCTCAGAGACCCATCCTTAGCCTGAGTCATAGCCACTCTGAGATGACTTTAATTAGCCCAATACACTACCTTTTTTCTTCCAAGCAATGACAATTTTGAAATGACATAGTGAGGGCCCTACACTTAGTTGGAGCCTTTGGGTTGTGGCATGATGTAAATAACCAAATGTTCAGGTTCCTTTGTCTAGCAGCTCTCTATAAGTCTTTGAAAGATGTGCCAATTTGTTTATATGTATATCCTCAATGAAAGCATTTACTTTCCAAGGCAGTGGCTAAGAATATCAAAATTTGAATGCATGTGTTCCCTATTATTAATTTAGATTCTTACTGGGATAATTATATATTATTAAATTTTTACAGATAATAGATCTCTCAGGCTCTGTAATAAAATTGGTTTTATTAAATAGCGTATACATTTAGCAAATAAGCATGTTAGACTTTCCTGTGCAGCATACTTCCTGGTTTACATAACTCGGTGAATGACTCCCGTTCAGTTCTTCCAGCTCGCTTAGCTGCTGATGTAAGGAAACGCTGTCAGTCGCATGCTGCAGTCGCTGCTTCACAGGCATCACCTCAGGGATATGCCTCTTCTTTGTACTTGCCAACGGAAAGATCTGGCCATCTTTTACTCTGTCTAAAGTTTCCAATTTGTGTGAATGCATCTGTTCATCACCTTTGTCCAGGAGAGAGTGGGGATGGGAAAGAAAGAGTATTAACTATTTAAAGACTGGAGTTGCTTCATACCTTGGAAAGCAACATACGTTTGGGTCTCCTGCCAATTTACATCATCTGTCTACAATCTTTATGTAAAAATAGATTTAATTTTTTTTTTATGACTGACCATTGCCAGACACACCTGTCTTTTCCAGGGGAATCAGTCATAAAGACAGAATTTCCTTTCACAGGAAATGCTGGTTGGAGCTTTGCTGACTCAGGACAAGGACTGGTAACCTAAGCATGTTAAATGATCCTTTGTATTTGTTCAGTGATCTGGACTGGTATTGATGCTTCAGGAGTTGATAAACTGGCTTATTGAACTGACTGTTTGGTCTTGGCTCATTTTATTGCCAGCTTAAAGAAGTGGATTTGTAAATCCCCTCAATGTCAAATAGTTTGTGATAACTTGTGACAGATGAGGCCAGCAGGCTGTGATGGCTGAGTGCATGAATATACGAGGCCACTGCAGTCTGAAGTCTGTATTTGAATGAAAATGCACATATTATCCAACATGCTTTTGTCCATGTTGGCCTCCACTGGAAGGTTTATTTTGTATTCAGTCTATACGGTTAATTCAGCCTATAGTGTGTTTCATGCTTGTGCTTTTAAAATGGTGATATATTCTAGAGTGATTTGCATATGCATATTGATTTACAGACATTATGTAATTAATATGGCTTACACAAACTTTAGATTTTATAGATGTCCTTTTATACCTTGGAGAGTTGGGACAGGCAAACTGATACAGCTTTAAAGATCATAGAGAGCGAAGTACCTTTTTGTGTTTAAAACACCCTCCTAGAGCTCTACAATTCTGTGTATTCCTCCTTGTGCAGACACTATGTCTCTCCTTACTTAAATTCTGAGCTGCTTCCAGATTTTTTCTGCCTGTGCTTTCACTCCTTGTTGCTGCTGCCACTTTTGGTCTTTTCTGATACCCAGACTTTGAAATGTGGGTCTTCAGTCTGTGCAACCTTTTCCTGAACCTGGTGGAGTGCTGGAGGAGTACAAGGGTTTGTGCTCCTCAGTCAGGGTCAGGTAGCCGGTTCTTTCGCTATGCTCTGTACCTTTCGTGGAAACAGGGTATCCATTTAGTTTCTGTAGGCCAAGTGCTCTTTGGGAATTCTGGACTGTTACATATAGTTAGTGTATCATGCTGAGCAAAGTGGTGATGGACACTGTTATCTGGAGATTTTTAGGTAGAGCACTCAGCAAGGTAGTTAAAAGCAATGTATTTTTAATGGCCATTGCAAAAGGGGTAACTGCAAAGTAGTTGGAATCTTGCAGTAGTGATAGATGATACCATGTGCCTCATGAGTCTCAAGTAACTCAGGAGGTATCCAGAGCAAAAAGCTGGTAAAACCTAATAGAAAACTTGCACTTTTCAGAATAAAATTACACTTATTTAAGCAAAATCCTGTTCAGAAGAAGAAACAGGGTGATGGTGTGCAGTTCTTCTCTGCAATCAGTTGTATGCAAAATTTGTTGTAAACTCATGGAAGTTGCTTTTGTTTTCTTGTTATATCGAGGAGAAGGAACATAAAACAAATACATGATGAACTAGACAAGTAAAACATTTTCATAAAGAAGGTAAAATTCCATATGCAAAGCTTCAGAAGAGTTATTTATTTTGGTTATATAGAACAGTTGTTGTTACTCAAAATAAAACTCTTCCAAATGGTCATTTATTAGTGCATTCTGAACTGGAGAAGTCTTACAGGTCCTCTGTCTACTTGAAAGTTAAAATACACCCCAATATAAAATACAAAAAGGTACCCAGACTTAAGCTACATTTGCATACGCTACATCAGAGTTCATTAATTTTTATTGCTTTTAGTGCTGAGTGAACATTTGTTATGTATTTGAGAGTCAATATAACTGAAACGTCCTTTGACCTAATTAAACTTAATTATAAACTCAATAATACTTGATTGCCTAAGGTATGGCGAGCTAGCTTTGAAAAGCTTAGAGAGGATTACTTCTACATCAGCTTATCAGAGTTGAGATAATTAAAATATATATTGTATCTGGGTCTTTTTATTTCTATAAACTCTGGTCTGTTGCATGTTCATAGTATGAAAGGCCTTCTGCTTGCCCAGTAAGATGTATACAATATGTTTGAATTATGCATGACTTTTTAATATTGCTCTATCTCATAGGCGGTCAGTGCTCCATCTGGATTCAGACTTTATAATAAAGTGCTGTTCTTAATCCATTATTAATCCATCATATGATTGTTATAGACTAGACACTGTCTGCTGTTGGGTATTTGGAATAGCGTAAAGTCATTTATCTTAAGGCTATGTTTTGTTATTCTCTTGCTATTTCTCATTAAACAAGGCCTACAAGTGCTCTATTGGAAAAATGTATAAACTGCTGGTTATGCTGCTTTCTCCCCCCCCATTCTGGAATGATCTCAAACTTTCTGTGTAGTGTTGCAATACAATTACTCTTTATTTACGTGAACAGCTTCTCAGAATTTGGCTAATTGTTCCAGTAAGTCTCACAGATTTTTCTGGTGAAGATAGCAAATGTGTGATGAAGTTGGACATCTTCAGTACAAATCTGTCTATACAAATATGCCAAATCCTTTGGAAACATGGACCAAACTGTCTTAGAACATACTTGTGCAACTGGGAACTGAGTAAGAAAATGGTCTCTTGTGTGAATTCACCCAGTTCCTAGAAATTAAAGCTGATCTATAGATACCTTAAATGAAGTATGGTTGTTAAAACCAACTTTCTTTAAGGTTTAACTCAAGCTATAACAATATCTTACTGTGAGTCACTAGCATCTGTTTGTCTGCTCCTATTTAAATTCATGTACAAGACATAATTGGAATACAACATCCTTTCCTACAGTACAGAGAATCCACTGACCTCAGGGAAATTGTTCCCTTTTATTTTTTTTTTCTTTTCAGAAATTGGACATGGAAGAAAAAATACTGTAACTAATTAACATATATGGCAAATTCAGTACAACTCTGCCTGTATGCAAGACTATTAAGCGATCCTGTATGTATTAGGGGTTCCAAAAGCATTTTTTTCTTGATGTGCAGTGTTCAGATTGTCTTAGTAGTTCTAATGTGCTACTTATTTCATATAAAATGAGGTTTGTTTACAGACAAAAAAGAAAGGGTATCTGAGTAAAGCATTCCTGTTGTTTAAGTGGGGTCTGTAACTGAAAAATGACTGAAAAATTGGGATCAGTGAAGGAAAATGCAGTTTAGGGAGGTAGGCTACAGTCATGTTGTCTTTGGCAAACTAATAAAGCTTTAGGAAAACAAATAATATTGCCAGTGGGTCTCTAACTTTATATTTTATAGAAAAGGAATACTGTACATGAATAAGCAATGTTTATCTTTGGCAACTAATAAAGCTTTAGGAAAACAAATAATATTGCCAGTGGGTCTCTAACTTTATATAGAAAAGGAATACTGTACATGAATAAGCAATGTTTATAATATTCATTTTTATAGTTAAGTTAAAAATAAATTTATATACTTAATATTGGGGCACAGAGACTTTCAGACGTTATTTAAATGGAGTTTATATAGAAGGTATAAATAAAATCTGCAAATTATTTTTTTTTCAGGGAAACACAAATTGCTTATGTCTGCATTAACACACAGATATCTATCAGTGTCTGTACTTGGTCTTTTAAGGTTGGTGCTTTGGTGGTAGGATTCATCTTGTCTACCTTTTGGCAGCTATAACTACAAGTTAGTTATCTAAATTTCCTTTATACTTTTGAGATTTGGATCTTGTTTTGACAAGAACATGTAAGAGAGATCAGCTGAATCTTGCCTTGATACTGTCTGTGAAATGTGTTTTGTGGCAAAGGGAAGATAGTACAGAAGAGACTGGAAGGAAAATACAGGTACAGGCTTTAGGGAGGTTGTTGGGACATGTATGCCTTGTGCAAGAATGCATAAACTGGTGTGCTTCTGAGCTCATGGTACAGCTGCAGGACTTTTTGCATCCTTTCCTAGCATTCCCTTTTCTAGTTCTTTTTCTCTTCTCCTTCAGCTTATTGGCATGGATGCCCTTTTGAATAGAATAGAACAGACTATTTCAGTTGGAAGGGACCTACAACGATATTTAGTCCAACTGCCTGACCAATTCAGTGCTGACCAAGTTAAAGCATATTATTAAGGGCATTGTCCAAATGCCTCTTAAACACTGACAGGCATGGGGCATTGACTGCCTCTCTAGGAACCTGTTCCAGTGTTTGACCACCCTCTCGGTAAAGAAATGCTTCCTAATGTCCATCCTAAACCTCCCCTGGCACAGCTTTGAACCATTCCCACACATCCTATGGCTGGATACCAGGGAGAAGAGCTCAGCACCTCCCTCTCCACTTCCCCTCCTCAGGAAGCTGCAGTGAGGTTGCCCGTCAGTCTCCCTTTCTCCAAACTGGACAAGCCCAAAGTCCTTAGCTGCTCCTCAGAGGACATTCCTTCCAGCTCTTTCACCAGCTTTGTTGCCCTCCTCTGGACGCATTCCAGTACCTGAACATCCTTCTTAAATTGTGGGGCCGAGAACTGCACACAGTACTCAAGGTGAGGCTGCACCAATGTTAAATACAGCAGGATAATCACCTCTTTTGACCACGTGCTGGGCTGCTCTCCAGCTACTCCTCTCCCAATACCACTGTATCTATGGTTTCAATGCTGCTGTACTGACCACAGCTAATAATGGTGGAATCGATCTAGTTGAACACTTGTCTAGTCCTGCTCCACAGATCAATAAGTAATAGGCAGAGTTACTGAAACCATGTGCAAAATAAGGGAAGACCTTAAGGGGGTTTCCTTTGTCAAAGTATGTAAGCCTTTAGTTTGGCTGACTTGAGTGTTTGAATAGTCTCATTGAAATAACTGCTGGAAGTCAGAGGAGCTACTTAAATACTTGAAGATAGGTAAGCGTGTTCAAGTGTGCTTCACTGAATTGCAGTATGATCTGTAAAATTTAAATTCCATGCATCTTGTAAAATCTTTGAAAGATTAGAAGATGCATTATTAAGAGATGTATCTTTTGAAGAGATACATCTGAACAAAAGGAAGCATGTCCACTTGCTATTTACGATCTTGATTAAAAAAGGCAGAGTTAGACTAAACAAGTTATTGTACTGTTAAGACATGTAACAGTAGAGGAAAAAGCGGTAACACAAATTCCAGAGCTAAGGATGATTGATATGTGCATAAGCATACAATAAACAGTAAAAACAAAATAGAAATGCCTAGTTGAAAACAAAAAAAGATAAATTCAATTTATTTGTATGCCTTTTCCTCTGCTTGGAGATTCTTTCTTTGTGCAATTCTTGGCATTCTGCAATCTTTGAGGGGGAAATAAAGAAAGATTTTGTGGGGAACTCATTGGTTCCTAGAAAGTGATTTTTCTTCTAATGCTTTTTTCTTTTTTTCTGATGAGGCATGCTCAGTATTATGTTCCTAAGCTGAAAATACGCATAACTGTGGAGCAAGACAGACATTGTGAAACCCCTTACAGGAATCCAGGGATGCTTTTCAGATATTGCAAAGCTATCATTTATACTTTTGCCATCTGTTTTAGTTGTTGATCAAATCTTAAATTGTGATAAAGTCTTGGGAGCTGTGGAGGACTCGTAGTACAAAACTGGAAACAGATTGTACCAGTTCTTAGATTTAGTGTGTTTTGGTGAGATTAACCATGATCATGCAAATTTTTTCTTTCCTTGATTGTAACCACAGAAAAGAAGAAAATGAACTAAGGTTTTGCCTCCAAATCAGAAATGTTTCATCCAAAAGATCCATTCAGTCTGTATGCTTTGCTCCAAACCGCAGCAAATTACCTGACTGAAAAATATGAGACAAAAGAGAATTTATCTTCAAGAAATACAAAGAAATTGTTATTTTTATGACATCTGCACATAACACTCTATTTATCTCTCTGATTCAGTCAAAAGTAGTATACATAAGTCTGTGTTATGTTGAAAATAATTATTTTGGATAGTAATAGTAGTATATGTTAGGTTCAGTTCAGTCTGGCTGCGTGGTTTTTGACTGAGGGTCCTAAATGAGCCTTCCAACTTGTACTCTGAAGTAGCATATTACACTACTTGTGGCAGGTACTTATAAGCCCTCTTGGCCACATCTCCATAAACTGCAGTCCAG
The DNA here is from genome assembly GCF_000699145.1 of Aptenodytes forsteri. Lineage (NCBI taxonomy): Eukaryota > Metazoa > Chordata > Aves > Sphenisciformes > Spheniscidae > Aptenodytes > Aptenodytes forsteri. Next base: position 12,597,956 of record NW_008795909.1, read on the forward strand.
CACTTCTTACGCTACAGCAGCGTATTTTGTGTATGGTATACTAAAAGTGAGTTTTTGATTAATTTCCTTTAATATCTTTTCTATCCTACGTTGTCTTTAGAATAGTGACTTTATAGGCAGATGGTGGTTAGCAGTGCAGTGTTTTCCACTTACTACACTGCAATGAGATATGAACAGTAATTTGATAAATCAAATGTTATTTTCTTGAATGATGCTGTTTTTCTTTATGATATTCCTCCATAATGGAAAATAGCAATTGAAGTTTGAATTCAGTTTCAATTACTTTTGGGTTACGGAACCAGACTTGGCGTATACTTATTTTCAACATGGCAAAATCGGGAGCGTTTGTGAACAGAAATGTTATTGACAGCTATGAAGTTGGATATCCATTAAGAAATGGGTGTGGTGATTGGCTTGATGAAGATTTACAAAGGAGATGTAGTTACATTTTCATAATGAAATTGAATCAAGAAACAAGAGTTACTATAGTTTGGCTGGTTTATTTGGAGGTCAAAATAAAAACTGATATTAGTTCTATAGTGATAAATATTATATAATCCAATACTTTTTCTAAAATCAAATTTTATACATCATCACTGGTAACCATATTTTATATTGAATCTATAATATGGACCATGCAGACAGAATTTTTAAGAAAAAATGAAGGATCTGTGTAAACAATGTGCTGGGTGTGCCCTTTAGTCAGAGAATTGAGTTTTTCCAAGTTGTGTTATATTTTTTATTAAAACAGTCTACCTATAATTATTCCATTGAGGAGGGAAAGGATGGCCCATTCGTCTTCAAATAACTGCTGGGAGTGTTTGAAATTGTGACATAGTCCAGTGTTTACTGAAGTCTCGAGTGGAAGTCAGGTCAGGATTTCATTGAATTAGCATGGCTGTATATTTTAAAGTCCATAAACTTCTGTAATGCCAGATACATTTTGGCTATGCCTCTAGAAGTGACCAACCATAACAGGAAATTAAGTTTGTACATAAATACACTGGTATGCCTCTGTAATACCGTAGGGTTAGGATAGGCCTCATGAGGGCATTTGTCCCATCCATCTCTCTCGGTGGTTGAATTAAATGATAATTAAGTTATTCATTACAGATATTTCTGCAAGTTTTTTTAGAAGCCTCTGCTGCTTCTGCAGGCAATCTAGTCTAGAGCTTCTCTGTGTCTGTTGTTAACAAGATTTTCCAAGTCACAAACCAGTTGAAGACACTGCCTTATACTGTACATGATAGTTCAGATCAATGTAAGACTATAAAATCCACTGAACGGATATGGACAGGGAATCCTATACTACACTTTTCACTGTAGCCAGAACCTACTGATAAGCAAAGTTATTGCAGATGATGCCTTTTGCTTTACAAGAGTTAAAGTTGATAATTTTAATGAAGTAAAATGCAGCAATAGTTGATCTTTTTCATTGGGCAAATCAGAGGAGGTACTCTTTGTTTCAGCAAAAGAGAAGAAAAAGTAATTTTATCAGTATGTTGGCCTGATTTTCATTAAATACTAGATTATATCTGCCTGTATCTTCTGAAGAAACTTGTTGTACTAGGTTGTCTTTGGGGTTTTTTTGTGTTGGTTTTTTTTTAACTGGCTGCATTTTAGCCGGAAAATCATTATCAAATAACTCCTTGAGCAAGAACTTAGCAACAAGAAAAACAAAGACGAGCCTCATAACTATAAATCTTACCAGTATTTTGTCAGTAGTAGTATTACTGTACAAAATTTTCCTTTAGATACTTTCTACTTTTGGCTGGTAAGAGTAGGTTGGAAAAAAAAGATAAAGTTTCACACAGGTATTTGAGGTTACGTGGTCTACTTGGCTTGTATTTATTCCAGCATGAGCCTTAAGTTTTCTGTGTAACCTTCAGTGAACCATCCGACCTCTCTCTTGATCAGATTCTTATCTGCAAAATACAAATAATGATGCTTGCTTGTTTTCCTAAGCTGCTTTGTGACGAAAGTGCAAACATTTCTAGAGGAGTGTTCTGCATTGCCATTGCCAATGACTACAATTGGAAGGGGTATATACCAGTGCAGGCTGTTAACCAAGGTCACTTCAGTGCAGAATAGTGTAGGAAGACATAAGCAGGTGAGTACACGCCAGAGGGACGGGATGCCATCCAGAGGGACCTGGACAAGCTCGAGAAGTGGGCCCCTGTGAACCTCATGAGGTTCAACAAGGCCAAGTGCAAGGTCCTGCACCTGGGTCGGTGCAACCCCCAGTATCACTACAGGCTGGGGGATGAAGGGATTGAGAGCAGCCCTGCCGGGGAGGACTTGGGGGTACTGGTGGATGAAAAGCTGGACATGAGCCAGCAACGTGCGCTCGCAGCCCAGGAGGCCAATCGTATCCTGGGCTGCATCAGCAAATGTTTGGAATTTACTGCCATGCAGGCTGACTGTTTATTTTAATAGGTAGCTTGGCTTTTCCAAGGTTGTTGTAGGGGGGAATCCAAATTAAAGCCCTAATTCATGAGAACATCAATGATTAGAACAATAAAGCAGGTTCCCGAACAGAATATGCAGAACAGCAGTTCTAACTGGGTTGAGGGTCAGTAGGTACTGGCACTTATAAAAGGGCAGGGCCTGTTGCGACAGGACAAGGGGGAATGGCTTTAAACTAAAGGGGGTTAGATTTAGACTAGATATAAGGAAGACATTTTTTACACTGAGGGTGGTGAAACACTGGCCCAGGTTGCCCAGCGAGATGGTGGATGCCCCATCCCTGGAAATATTCAAGGTCAGGTTGGACGGGGCTCTGAGCACCTGATCTAGTTGAAGATGTCCCTGCCGATGGCAGGGGGGTTGGACTAGATGACCTTTAGAGGTCCCTTCCAACCCAAACTATTCTATGATTTTATGAATCTTAAAGTTTATTGTGACAGAGAAGTGTAACATGATTTTTCATAAAAGTTTCACTAGTTTTCTCTGGGGGCATCTTTCAATGCCATGGTAATCTTAGAATATTATCTCTGCATAGCAGTGATTTCCTAATTCATTTGGTAGCCCTTAGGTCCCCTTATCTCCTGGGGAAGTTTTTTTTTTTATTATTATTTCTACCATTCCTTTATTACTGTAGCTATGCAATCTGGACAGCTGAAGGATATTTGCTTACAGCGGCTGACTCACTTTGTTATGCAACTGCACCCTGTTTCCTACGCTGTGGTGTAAAGCAGCAAGGAGGGGGAAAAGCCCCCAGCAAATAGAAGCCCAACAAGTGTTTGGAAATGCTCTAAGAGTATTTTACAAAAATAATATGTTATTGTTTACAAGTGTGTGAATGTGTTTCTCAATAGAATATTAGTGTGTCAGATCTACTGATGAACAAAAATGCAGAAAAAAGAGAATTAAAACTCACAGAGCAATACGCTTGGTGGTTAAGCTATAATCACTAACATACAGGAGGCTGAGCAAGATAATTTAGTCACTTTTAGACCTACAGGCAATATAACGCACATAGCATTAAAGGACCCTACAAGTCTGCCTTACAAAAATTACATTTTAAGATTAGACTTGAGAATTTTCAGGTTTATTCTGAGTGCTGGTCTGTCATAAAATCATCCTGCTGGAATGAGGACAGAACAGCTCCAGTGGTAACTTCTGAGATCTTTACAGTTATTTGAACTTGTTAATTTAGATAACTAACAATAGAATATTGGTTTTTTTAGAAAAAACAATAACTTTTCTGTGAACCTGCAAGGTTCATACAGGTAGTCTTCATTCACTCAATTCTAAATTTGCAGGGTCAAATCCAAATCTGTGGCTATATTTGGAGGATTGTTTCATTTACTTCCTCTATACTGTCTCCTGTCTTATCTACTAAATCAGTCATTAGTTGGATTAAAAGGTCTATTCTTTTAATTGATCTGTTAATTCTTAAGGCAATGGTTGTATAACAACCTAGCTGATATATTTCCCCACTGTTCTCAAGGAAACTAATACTGCAAGGATTTGACTGTGTCTTAGGAAATGCTGAGACTTTCAGCTGCTATTTTTGTACATAGAATATATTATTTAAACTGTATATATTTGCATTGTACTGGTGAGAGAGGTTGCCCTTTGAGTTTTGTTTGCCCCAAGAGCTTAATCCCTTCATGGAGGAGGGATTCGCTTGATTTATCTCGGTAATCTGGCTACTTTAGTGAACATCTGATAGAATTGGAAACTGAACTGCAGTCGTTTTAAAGCTCTCCTTCCCAGAATGCAAGCAGTTTAGCTGCCAAAGGTGTTCCTTTGCACTGTTTAGAACTGTATGCTAATTTTTTTTAAAAGATGCTTAGGTAGTGATGGATGCATATATCTGCATAGGATTGTCAAAGGTGCTGAAGCATTTAATTTCTAAACTTGACTGTAGGTAACTTAATACATTTAAATATTTGCTGCTGTGTGCTTAATGGTTCTACTCAATTTTAACTCACTGTGAGAATGTAATTGACTTTTGATTTGATTTTCTAAAAATGTAATTTAGAAGATGGCAATATTCCACTAGTCTGTTTTTTCTTTAGCATGTTGATTAAAAACACTTTATGAATTTTTATGTATTTCCTCATAAAACTGTTACAATTTGAGATTTTTTCTTTCCAAATTACCTTACTGTACTTTACTATGTTTGTAAAGAAATGGGAGTTTGTCATCCTTATGTGTTTAGAACAGTTGATTTTAATATGTAGGGCACGAACTTGATGTTGTAGCATATTATAGCATAAGTGACTTATCTACTTGATAAAGTAGAATAAAATATTAAGCTGGTGTTTTGAATATTAAGTTTATTCTATACCAGCTGCGTATTACTGAAAAGTTGAGGCAATTTCTAATGGTTTAGTTTTACTATTACGTGGATAAATAACTGATTATTAAAGCTTTTAAGAATTCATGTTACATAAAACAAGAATGTGTTCCTACTGGTGTAACTGTAAGCTATGTAGATACCCTGGTATTTACAAATTAATTACAAGCCATAGCATTACTAGAATTACAATTTACCTGTTTAAGCATGAAGTTCTATGATTTTGCTTTTCTGTGTTATAAGCTAGTTCTTCAATGAAATGTAAAAACTGGCTATGTGTTATTTGGCCTTTTTTGAATACAAAATCTTTCAAGAGATCTCATTCACTTATCTTAGTTTTGAATTATGGGACATGCAAATGAAAATGTGTGATAGTTGAGGCTTAATTATATAACCTTGGTAAAGAGTTTTGGTGATCTTTGCGTAGCTGTTACTCTTCTGTAAACATTAGTGAAGAGCTTTGAAAGTAAATGAGATTAATTGCAGACTTCCAGAAGTGCAATAATTAACGAAGCAAATGCAAGCCCTTAGCTGGGGGGGGAGAAGCTGGCAGTAAATTTCTTCTTCCTGTGAAGTTAATGGAATTTCTTCCAGGAATCTTTGATTTCGGCCAAAGAATAGGGACCCTGATTTTGTGAAAATATTAACAAAGCCAAGTTGCAAGTTTTAATAGGTATATGCTCTTATTTATTACTGGGAGATATCTTTGTATCAGATCTGTCAGCATCTAAATCAGGTATTTTTGTCTAATGTGTATCTATTGTTGGGTCTAAAAGGTGATCAGTGATGAGTACGTGATGGGATGTAAACAGGATGGGACTTCAGAAGGGGCAAACTGTGCGACTAGATTTATCATGAGAGCAGAAGCATTCTTTGAGAGTCTGCACTAGTGTTTGTTATACCTATTAGCTATTTACCATTAAGTAAAGTTCTGAAAGTACTTACAGGTAGTACAGAGTAGTTGGATGAAGTTTTTATCTCTTTTATGAAAGCTCCATCATTGCTTCTTAATTAAGCCGAATCAGTCAATTCTGGGGCATAAAGCTGAGAGTTGTCTGAGCATTGTTGTATTGCTGTATATGTTGTTGTATATGTTGTTGTATATGTTATATTATGTTATTTATGCGTTGTGTTATTTCTGAGAGTTGTTTTCATATTCTGTTGTTTCTTGCTTATATCTGAAGCATGTTAATTGTGCTCCTTTTGTGACTTTTTTTTCTTTTGTACCATTACTTCTTAGAATAGCACAGTGACTTCCTGTGCACTCTGTGAAATTTGCTCTGAATTCAAGCAGCTTGTGTATTTTGATGTTTGAAGACATTTTTGTTGTTAGAGTAGAACCTCTTGCCAGGATAAGCAGCTTTTTATGCTCTTTTCTGCTCACATGAAATTTTTCATAGTTTATAGATAATGAATTTGCTGCCCACGTATATGTGGAATTGGCCAAAGAACGGATGTGGAGGCTGGGTTTGTGCCTATCTGGAGTTACGAGACTATTTGTGGTTATGGCACACATTTCTCATATGAACTTCATGTATCACTTACCCGTTCTGTGGCTTGTCTTCACTGGTTAGAAAATGCTGATGAGCTTATTTTTCCTTAGTGATGGTGAGAAAATTAATTCATCAAATTTAAGGGACTATACAAAATGTTATTAAAATGGAAACTATTATTCTGTTATTCTTTTATTATGTGATGGAGCTTGCTTTGCTTGCAGAATTTCAGGACCTGCTGTGGTTGAGATAGTCTTTTGATGTAAGATGCATAGCTGTGAAAGAAGCAAATCAAAAGCAGTCCCACGAAGTACTTCAGTACAAATTTGTTAAAATCAGTTTACTGCATGAAGTCAATGCAATGCTGTTCCATTATGTAGTAAGAAGAAAAAAAAAGGGGGGGTGAGGGGGAAGGATAAGAGCCATTGTGGCGTGGCTGAGATAACAGTCAATACTGATCTCTGTCTGCCAGGACATTTTCTAGCCAGTACCTGCATCAGATTCTCACTTGATTTTTCTGCATACAGGCTTTAAAATGTCATGTTAAATGGGCACTTTATTTTATATTTACAGAAGTTCCAAAATACACTAACTGGACAAAGAGACAGCTGAGGATAATATGACCTTTGTTGCCATTGGTCATCCATCGTTCTTCTAACTTGTATTTTTAAATTGAGTGATAACTTTTTTTTTTTTTTTTGCATCTTGGGTCATGAATGGGATTAGATGCGTAACTGGCAGCATTTGCCTAACTCCTCAGGAAGTTAAGATGTTATGCCTCAGGAAAAATAATTTTCCCCATGGCTTCCTGGGAGGGAGACATTTCTTTTGTTTTTTTTTTCTGTCTCTGGGAATAGGAAGAAATAATGTTCCCTTCCATTAAATAAGATGCCTTGTTTCCAAAATAATTTCTTTAGTAGCAATAGTATAGCTATAGTGTGATTATTACTGTTGTCATCTGTCTTTTAGTGGTCTTTATTTACATTAGCAGAAAACATAAATAGTGTCAACATATTAATACTTTTTCATCCATTAGTTAAGCAATGATGTATCTCTTGCTAGATACACTTGCGCACATTTGTCACTTTTAGTGCTCTGTAGAAATAACTTCCTCTTTTTGGTGTTCACTGTTTTAAGTAGGCTAAAAACCCTCTACAAATGAGAGATACAGATGAGGACATCTTAAAAAGCAGTTCTTAACATTAAACAGACCACAGAGTTTTAAATATACGAGTGCTGGATGGATGTAAACCTCTCATACTCTAGTTTCCTCTTAGTGACCTTAGTTTAAGAAGCAAAGAATTGGTGCATTCAGCAGCGTTTAGGTTTTTTTCTTTTAATCTGGTGTGTCATTCCAAAGTGCAAACCTATATGCAAGTGAGAAAGGAAGGGTTGATAGAGCTTTGTAAAACAGTTCCTGTGGTATATGTAGGTACTGCTACAGAGGTAATGAAGCTATGCCATATTTTATTATAGCTTGCATAACTTCCCACATCTTAAAAGTAACTCAAAAAAAGCAAGTTAAAATTGTCCATTGGGTAAAGAAGTAGGAAATGGAAGTGGGAAGAAATCGTTAATGGCAACATTCATCTTTCTTCTGTTGAAGGATTGTCAGAAAAGCTAAAATGTTACAGCTCTTCCATGTGGAAGGTTCTGTATGGAAAACGTAGGTCTTATCCTTGGGGATTATAAAAGCTAATGAAGGAACCATTTATTGTTCTCAGGTTACTGTCATTTCCTAATACGGAAAAGGTTTGAGCCAGCCAAGCTTGCACTTGTGATTTTTGGAGTGGCATCACCTGAAAAATACTTGAATGGCTTCCTTCTCCTTAATAGAATTATTATTAATAACTACTTGAAGTGGTGTGTATATATAGCAAAACTGAATCAATGATGACTCTGTGAAGCTCTAAATCAGTGCAAGTTCCACTGTAAGCAGCAGTCAGTGACACTCTTAGGTTCTGGTACCTATTTATGTGATGTAGCTATAAATTTACAGAAGTGATTTGTGCTGATTTTTTTTTTTTTTTTTTTAACGTACATCATTTGTGAAGGAATTATCTTGCTGCTTTGCAGATACTCTGTAAGAGCAGTTAAGGCAAAACCCAACCCTGTGTTTTTACTGAAGAAGCATTTTTTAGATATTTCTCACAAAGAATCTCTCTGAATCTTGACTGAGTTGCTTAATGAAGTGCTGTCCATTACCAAAAGTTGACTGAGGAGAAGTAATAATGGTTAAAAAAGACAAGATAGTAGACATACTTTGCTCATAAGCTTTTATTTAAGTATGCAATCTGTTTAGAAGTATACTTAAGGGCTCCCAGACAGAGAGGCATAGGGGACCCAGGCCAGATTAGGAAAATAGGAGTTGTTAGGATACTGTTCATGATGGACATCTCGTTAGGCTGCTGCTAAGGTAAACCTTCTACTGAGGTTTTTAGGAAGAAAAAACAGTCAGACTTGTGGAATAGAAGATACAGAATCAGGAACTCCCAAATTCTAAAATTTATTCCAGGTATGACTTCCATCCTGAACTCTCTTGCATCATTTTTCACCTGGTTTGAAATTCTCCTTGCTGAAGTAGGAGGCATGCTTTATTGCTTTACAGGAATAGTATAAGAAATTTGTAGGGTATTTTGAAGAGGCGAATTATTTTGGTAGAGGTGTTTGCTCAGAACTTTAGAAGGGAAGCTTCATTCAAGAGAAACAATCCAAAACATACAGCAGAGATTCTCTAACATTTACTGAGAATAAAAAAAAAAGGGGGGGGGGGGGGCTTGCGTTGATACTCTTTCAGGATACTAAAACTATTCTTACAAGATCTGCTGTTACTTAACAACAAAAAGAAATGGGAGGAAGTGCTCCAAAAATAACTGGGCATTTTTTTAGTCCATACCCCTCCAAAGATTGTTCTTTACAATACAGCAGTTAAATATCTGGCCTCATCTCTAGGATCTCTGGTGGCTTGTGCTGAACACTAAGAGCTGATCAAGAAGAAGGGTTACAGAAATGACATTCCTGTCATGAGTCAGTGAGTACGTGGAACTGACGGCATTCCTGACCCTGGCTTTCCAGCTGAATTAGTAGCTGAAATGTTGATTCTGTGTACTGAGAGGTTCCAGCTGAGACTGTTTGTAACAGCGACATGAATCATACGGCTTTAGACAGATTATTTAAAATAATTCTAAACCCAAAAAGACTAAAAATGTCAAAGGCTATTGTTTATTAGGTAGGCTAACTATTCTTACTGTACCTGTTTGTTCAGGTAACAGCTTAGCAGCTGAGACACCCAAATGGTAAAAATGACTGCTAGAGGCACTGTCATCCGTTTGTTAGTTTGTATTTGGCTTTACAGTTTTACCTTTCCATGTTTTGTAGCAATAAAAGAGTACTGAAGAAAGCAGCAACACTTTTTCTATACTGCTTGCCATGTTTAATTTTATGCTGCATTCAAGTATGTGCTGGTTCCGCTTCATTAGTTAATTCCAGGCTGCCAATTACAGGAGGCAGCTGAAATACGAACCTATTCTCGATGGTGACACGTCCCCTCCCCCAGTCAGGTGTGATATGCTAAAGCTATACATGACTCAGTTGAACAGGAAGAAGTAACACTTTTAGATTTAATTAAGACAAGGTGTCTTTAAAGTTTCTTCCCCCCATCCCCCTCATCCTCCAGTTATTTCCTGATACGTTTTTGGGGCCAACTTTAGCGAGTTTAGGAAGGAACAGGTTTAAAAAACAGATGCGTGCTTCCTGAAAAGGACACTTAAAAACTTCCACCCAGTTTCCCACACAAGACATAATCCTCATCCTATAAGAACTGAATACAGCAGAAAAGAAACTGTGGTCTTAGATATTGGAATTTATTCATATATGGAAAAATATTTAACAAAATTATCATATCAGAACCTTAAAAACTGTGAGCAAATATATTATCTCTTAGGAGTGTTTCTTTAGTATTCTTGCTTTTTTTTCCACTGGTGAATACTGGGGGGTGTTGAGTTTCATTCAAAACCTTGGGGTTTTTTTGTTTTGTGGTTTGGGGTTTTTTTTTTAGTATCATGTGAACTGTTCAATTACTTTTGCTAGTATTGGTCACCTCACAAGGACAGCTGTTATTAATTACTAGAGGAAGAAGGTCTAAAACAGTGGTCCTTAGATTATGGATGTCAGACAGCACTGTCTCTGAGATCACCTTCATGTTTGTTGTGGCCACGGAAAAGGTAGAAAAAAATTTCTAATTACAAGCCTGAAGTTATTGGTAAGCACACCACTCGCTTAATACTGCTGTCCGTGATCCCTGAAGTTTGGGGATTACCAGTGTAAAATCTGCGTAGCTTTTATTTCCAAAGAATGTCCGACTCTTGAGCTCACTTACTAGCAAAATGTACTTACAGGGATATCTGTACAACCATGGGTATATCGTGGTCAGAAGGCAAAACTGGATTGGTACTGTATACTTCTGTAAGGTTAGGTAGAGGATTGCACAGTGTTTCTGATGTAATTTTTCAGCATGGTGTTTGGTAACATTTTCCTACTGAGTTGGACATGAAGTCCTAATGAAAGCTGCTCATCTTTAAACACCAGAGATGGAATCAGGAAGGATTCATCAGGGCTAAAGATTTCCCTCTTTCTGTCTTCTCTTTGCAAGAAATATATCTCTTTGTAGTAATTTGTTAATTGGGTTTCTCTCTGTTACCATTATTTTTGAAAACTGGCAATATCTCACTCAAAACTGCTTTCTCATAGTCTGGATACAAACGTTAAAATTGGCTAACGTGATTTCTTGATTGCATTGCACCGTAGGGTGTGGGGATATTGCGATTCTGACAGAAATGTTAGATCAGAAGCTGATTAATTAAATGATTTTGCAGCTCAAATGTTGCAGATGTTGAGGAAGAATGTGAGGGCAGGCAATGATTAAAAAAAAAACCCCAAACCCAAACACCACAAACAAACCAACCTCCCCCCCCCCCCCCCCCCCCCCCGAGCTACATCTCCTCACCCGGATCAGCCCAGGCATCTGCGCCTGCAGTCGTGCAGCTCCCAGGGTGGAAAGCCAAGAACTGACAGTACACTAAGGGGAGTCCTGCTGATTGCTACTTAGATCCAGAATTTTGTACTGAAAGGCTGAAGAAGATCTTTGGAACAGTTTATATAGATGAATCATAATTGTATTGTAGATGTACTATAGATATCTAAATGCATAACTCAGGAAAAAAAAAGTGCTAGTAGGGTAGGTAGCAGTTGTGTACTGCACAAGTACTGTGTACAGTGTACTGCTGCAAGGCATAAGACTATGCCTTACATAAGATCTATCGCCTGGTTATTGTATCTTTCCCATATGTGCAAGTAATATCAGACAGGTGATTTAGTTTCATAGAGATCAGGGAGGCTGCTCATGTTCAAAAAGGTCTTTGTAGCTTCTTATTTCAGCTGTTTGGCTTATTCATGCGATGTGGCTAAAATATCCTGCAACAACACATTTTAATGCACATCTGCTGTTACATAGCACGTACTAAAATAAATGTAACTTCCTGACCTAACAAAATAGATAGATTCTTATTGTGGTAAAACTGCAATCATTTTTGGAGGATAGATATTCTTTATTTTAATACAAATACCAGATTTAGAGGAAGCAATTATGAACAGAAGCAACAGAAGCAGGTAGTCTCTAAATGTTTGCACAAAAACAAACCCACCAAATTCCAGAGAATAGTATGTAATAACATACCTGATTTTCTATTCCAGATATGAAGTGCATTCCAATCTTTATTATACAGCTATGCTTTTATGAAGCTGTCCTTTCAGCCTTTCAATTTTGATTCATCAGTGCAATGGCTGGACATTTCACAGGACTTAAACAGTTTTTTTCTTTATGGATTATCATTGCAAGTCCCTTAGGTTGTCTTGAATATATAGTCTATGCCCTCTTCCCCTGTCCTGTTTTGTTTTAGGGAGGAATGGAGTAGTCAATTCAAGGAGAGGTGGCAGAGCACACTGAGAAACACCTGTACCAGACAACGTGCTTGAAGTACAACATAAGGATTAACATTTTTCCTTCTACTTTATTGCAATATGTTCACATGCCAGCACTCTGTTGGCTCTTGCTTTTTCTCCTAATTGTTTGGTACTTTGATTATACTCTTCTATTCGTTATTTAATTATCATATCTGGAATAAGGTAAGTGTACAGGCACTGGAATGTATCATGTTTCTAATCAATAATTATTACTGGAAATCAAAATGAAGGCCCTGTATCCTGTAGCCTGGAAAAACATGGTTTTTACCCCTATTGCATCTTTCACTTACCTTTTCCTCTTTCAACTTTTACATGTGACAGAGTATTTTAGCTTCAACCTACGTTAGCAGTTCTGGATGGTTGCAAGTTTGTTTTTAGTTTCTTTGTTTTTTATTTCCCCCCTCCCCTGTTCAGTGATTTTTATATTTTTTTAATTGACTTTTTTCCTAAGAGGAATTTAGCTCTTTGCTAAATCAGTAAGATGGCTTCCATTGATATCTTCTTCTGGCATCAACATCTCTAAATTAGCCTAAGTTGCTGATACTCAAATTACATTAAGTTATACCAGTGCAGTGTTTTTCTGATATGGGTGAACTATAACCTGCTTTGGAGTTCAGGCTTGCAGTTCTGGCAAAACCTCCTTCAATTTCAGTGTGGCCAGGGTTTCTCTTCCATGGTTTGCCCCTCTCTTTACGTCTAAAGGATATAACAAAACCAAAATAAAAGGGTTTTTTCTCTTGTTTGGGCATAGAAATACTTTACTTATACTGTCCTTCAAGGTAACAAAAATCAGAAAACAGTTATTAAAGTGCTTGCAAGCCATTATAAGTATAGCAGATTTAGTTACTGAGAAGTGTTATGTGATCTTGTTCTCTTCTATTTTGTAGTGGCCTAGAACTCATACACGAACTCACATTTTGAGAGTTGAAGAGTGAAATAAGATTTTTTTGGGAGGAATTTTTTTATTCAAGATCACTTGCATCTCTACTTAAACTGCTGCTTTTGTGCAAGATCGAAGATTCAGTTAAGTAAAAGGAACGTCTCTGGGAATTTCAGTGTGCAGTACTGTGTATAGTTTGCTAGTGGGATATTCATAATACGCAGCCTTCAAAACAAAAATTGTTCTACCCATCAATTACGGAACATGTATTACCACACATAAAATTCAGATACAAAAATTCATTTAATGCGACAATGCCATCTCTTCTAAAATTCTTTTGCTGTGTTCTTGAATGGCATCAGACTCACCTGAGAAGTAGGTCCTTTTATATGCCCTATGTCTAATTTTGCATATTATTTCCATGTCATCATTAGTTTCTGGTCTTTTCTATTTACAAAGCTAAAATTCTCCTTCAGGACCTTACTATGTTGTATTTTGATTATTGCAACAACCTTTTTTTTCTGACTTTAACAAAACCAGTTTTGCCTTCCATGTATATAGCCAAATGTTATCACAAAAGCCATTTTCCTAGGTGATCACTTTGATCATGCTGTGCTGCTCTTTGCATTGCTCTAACAACTTCTATTTTCCACCAAACAGAAACTACAAAGGCTGTTGAAAGGATAGATAAATTATTTATCCCAATCCTGCAAGTCATTCTGCCATTGAAGTGGCTCATTCCTGTTCCTGTCTGGTGCAGAATACCAGCCTTCATCCTTAACTTGATTTTTTTTTTAAAAAAAATTTTAAATCTGTGGTGTTCCCCCCCCCCCAGTACAGCCCCATGATTTCAGAAGAACCCTCCCCAAAAGTTACATGATGGTCAGAACAAACTTGACAGCTGTTAATCCATCTTGGGCCTGAAACCAATGCCTGGTATTAAAAGTATAGGGCCTCTGTTTTTTTTCTTTTTGCTATATTTTCTGTTTAACGTGCATCATAAGAACAAAACAATTTTACGGCTATGGGTTCATAATTAAGTCTCCTTATGTTGTTCTAAAGTCTCTTATGTTAACACTTCACTATTCACTAGGGTCTTAAGAGGACAGTATGTTCATGTTTTTGTAGGGATTTGAAGGTACAATATTTGACATCCATGTAATTTAAGACCAAACCCAATTATATAATAAAATCAGAATGTTTGCTAAAACACGTGAATGTACCATCTTGTTTTTGTGTTCAGTCAATTGCTATGTTTTCAAGATTAATAGATGCAAAAATTCTGTTCTGATGCAATTTTGAGTTGTTTTCTTAGCTTTTAAAATAACAACCAATATTTTATCTGTGGTGGTTGGAATTACTTTCTAATACTTCCTTTTCCATTTTCAATTATTGACTCTCTCTGCTATTTTGGGAACAAAGTTAAGTGTGGTCGTTAAGGGACCTGTCCAAAATTCATAGCTGTTGGGAAATGGAACACTTATGGTGGATTGTGGTTGCAGATTTGATAATGGCGATTGCGTAAAAGTAGGATGTACTTGATCTTTTTGCCAGATAGCAGTTTGTGGTTAACTACTTGACCAGAGAGGAGATAGCCTTCAGAAATTATAGCTAGCATTTTTGAACCAAGAAAGAAGTATTCAGGAAAACTGTTTCTTACTTATATTTTTATGTTTCAATTAAAACTTTTTACAGTAATTTCTTTACCATATGGGATTACTTCATTATATTTACACTATATATAGTGTATATATACACTATACACTATATTTACAATATATATATTATACATATATATGTCCCATTTCAGCTGTCTCTTAAAGATTAGTCACATTGTTGCTAATGCCACATCATCTTTAAGTTCATACATTGTCATGGTTTAACTAAGCACCACCCAGCTGCTCGCTCACTCCCCCCGCAGCGGGATGTGGGAGAGAATCGGAAGGGTAAAAGTGAGAAAACTCGTGGGTTGAGATAAAGACAGTTTAACAGGTAGAGGAAAAGCTGTGCACGTGCGCAAAGCAAACCAAGGAATTCATTCACTGCTTCCCATGGGCAGGCAGGTGTTCAGCCATCCCCAGGAAAGCAGGGCTCCACCATGCGTAATGGTTACTTGGGAAGACAAACACCATCACTCTGAACGCCCCCCCCTCCT